>NW_012115932.1:4273324-4273749 GCF_000951035.1 Colobus angolensis palliatus
GACAATGGGGTTTTCTAAATATATAATCATGTCATCTGCAAACAGGGACAATTTGACTTCCTCTTTTCCTAATTGAATACCCTTTATTTCTTTCTGTTGCCGATTGCCCTGGCCAGAACTTCCAACGCTGTGTTGAATAGGAATGGTGAGAGAGGGCATCCCTGTCTTGTGCCAGTTTTCAAGGGGAATGATTCCAGTTTTTGCCCATTCAGTGTGATATTGGCTGTGGGTTTGTCATAAATAGCTCTTATTATTTTGAGATATGTTCCATCAATACCGAATTTATTGAGAGTTTTTAGCATGAAGGGCGGTTGAATTTTGTCAAAGGCTTTTTCTGCATCTATTGAGATAATCATGTAGTTTTTGTCTTTGGTTCTGTTTATATGCTGGATTACATTTATTGATTTGTGTATGTTGAACCAGCC
>NW_012115932.1:4274669-4306264 GCF_000951035.1 Colobus angolensis palliatus
AGTTTCTTAATCCTGAGTTCTAGTTTGATTGCACTGTGGTCTGAGAGACAGTTTGTTATAATTTCTGTTCTTTTACATTTGCTGAGGAGTGCTTTCCTCCAGTTATGTGGTCAATTTTGGAATAAGTGTGATGTGGTGCTGAGAAGAATGTATATTCTGTTGATTTGGAGTGGAGAGTTTTGTAGATGTCTATTAGGTCCGCTTGGTGCAGAGTTGAGTTCAATTCCTGGATATCTTTGTTAACTTTCTGTCTTGTTGATCTGTCTAATATTGACAGTGGGGTGTTAAAATCTCCCATTATTATTGTGTGGGAGTCTAAGTCTCTTTGTAAGTCTCTAAGGACTTGCTTTATGAATGTGGGTGCTCCTGTATTGGGTACGTATATATTTAGGGTAGTTAGCTCTTCTTGTTGAATTGATCCCTTTACTATTATGTAATGGTCTTCTTTGTCTCTTTTGATCTTTATTGGTTTAAAGTCTGTTTTATCAGAGACTAGGATTGCAACCCCTGCCTTTTTTTGTTTTCCATATGCTTGGTAGATCTTTCTCCATCCCTTTATTTTGAGCCTATGTGTGTCTCTGCATGTGAGATGGGTCTCCTGAATAGAGCAAACTGAGGGGTCTCGACTCTTTATCCAATTTGCTAGTCTGTGTCTTTTAATTGGAGCATTTAACCCATTCACATTTAAGGTTAATATTGTTATGTGTGAACTTGATCCTGTCATTATGATGTTAACTGGTTATTTTGCTTGTTAGCTGATGCAATTTCTTCCTAGAATCGATGGTTTTTACATTTTGGCATGTTTTTGCAGTGGCTGGTACTGGTTTTTCCTTTCCATGTTTAGTGCTTCCTTCAGGATCTCTTGCAGGGCAGGCCTGGTGGTGACAAAATCTCTCAGCATTTGCTCGTCTGTAAAGGATTTGATTTCTCCTTCACTTATATAATTTAGTTTGGCTGGATATATAATTCTGGGTTGAAAATTCTTTTCTTTAAGAATGTTGAATATTGGCCCCCACTCTCTTCTGGCTTGTTGAGTTTCTGCCGAGAGGTGCGCTGTAGTCTGATGGGTTTCCCTTTGTGGGTAACCTGACCTTTCTCTCTGACTGCCCTTAACATTTTTTCCTTCATTTCAACTTTGGTGAATCTGACAATTATGTGTCTTGGAGTTGTTCTTCTCGAGGAGTATCTTTGTGGCATTCTCTGTATTTCCTGAATTTGAATGTTGGCCTGCCTTGCTAGGTTGGGGAAGTTCTCCTGGATAATATCCTGCAGAGTGTTTTCCAACTTGGTTCCATTCTCCCCATCATTTTCAGGCACACCAATCAGACGTAGATTAGTTCTTTTCACATAGTCCCATATTTCTTGGAGGCTTTGTTCATTTCTTTTTACTCTTTTTTCTCTAAACTTCTCTTCTTGCTTCATTTCATTCATTTGATCTTCAATCATTGATACCCTTTCTTCCAGTTGATCGAGTCAGTTACTGAAGCTTGTGCATTTGTCACGTAGTTCTTGTGTCATGGTTTTCAGCTCTATCAGGTCCTTTAAGGACTTCTCTACGTTGGTTATTCTAGTTATCCATTCGTCAAATCTTTTTTCAAGGTTTTTAGCTTCTTTGAGATGAGTTCGAACTTCCTCCTTTAGCTTGGAGAAGTCTGATCGTCTGAAGCCTTCTTCTCTCAACTCGTCAAAGTCATTCTCTGTCCAGCTTTGTTCCATTGCTGGTGAGGAGCTGCGTTCCTTTGGAGGGTGAGAGGTGCTCTGATTTTTAGAATTTTCAGTTTTTCTGCACTGCTTTTTCCCCATCTTTGTGGTTTTGTCTACCTTTGGTCTTTGATGATGGTGATGTACAGATGGGGTTTTGGTGTGGATGTCCTTTCTGTTTGTTAGTTTTCCTTCTAACATTCAGGACCCTCAGCTGCAAGTCTGTTGGAGTTTGCTGGAGGTCCACTGCAGACACTGTTTGCCTGGATATCAGCAGCGGAAGCTGCAGAAGAGTGAATATTGCTGAGCAGCAGTTATTGCTGCCTGATTGTTTCTCTGGAAGCTTCGTCTCAGGGGGGTACCTGGCCGTGTGAGGTGTGAGATGTCAGTCTGCCCCTAGTTGGGGGTGTCTCCCAGTTAGGCTACTCAGGGGTCAGGGATCCACTTGAGCAGGCAATCTGTCCGTTCTCAGATCTCAAACTCTGTGCCACGAGAACCACTACTCTCTTCAAAGCTATCAGACAGGGACATTTAGATCTGCAGAGGTTTCTGCTGCCTTTTGTTTGGCTATGCCCTGTCCCCAGAGGTGGAGTCTACAGAGGCAGGCAGGCCTCCTTGAGCTGCAGTGGGCTCCACCCAGTTTGAGCTTCCGGGAGCTGCTTTGTTTACCTACTCAAGCTTCAGCAATGGTGGGCACCCCTCTCCCAGCCTCGCTGCCGCCTTGCAGTTAGATCTCAGACTGCTGTCCTAGCAATGAGGGAGGCTCCGTGGGCATGGGACCCTCCGAGCCAGGCGCGGGATATAATCTCCTGGTGTGCCGTTTGCTAAGACCCTTGGAAAAGTGCAATATTAGGGTGGGAGTGACTTGATTTTCCAGGTGTTATGTGTCACGGTTTCCCTTGGCTAGGAAAGGGAATTCCCTTCCCCCTTGCGCTTCCCAGGTGAGGCAATGCCTTGCCCTGCTTTGGCTCTCACTCAGTGAGCTGCACCCACTGTCCTGCACCCACTGTCTGACATGCCCCAGTGAGATGAACCTGGTACCTCAGTTGGAAATGCAGAAATCACCCGTCTTCCCTTTGCTCATTTTTAAATAGGATTTTTTTTTTCTGTTTAGTTGTTTGAGTTCCTTGTGTATTCTGGATATTAGTCCCTTGTCAGATGTATAGTTTGCAAATATTTTCTCCCATTCAACAGGGTGTCTCTTCACTCTGTTGATTGTTTCATTTGCTGTGCAGATATAGTTTTAGTTTGATTTGGTCCCATTTGTTTGCTTTCACTCTTATTGTCTGTTCTTTTGAAGTCTTATCTGGAAAATCTTTGTCTAGACCAATGTCCTGAAGTGATCCCCTCACGTTTGAATAGACATATCTCAAAAGAAAACATTCAAATGGCCAACAGGCATATGAAAAAATGCTCAATGTTACTAATCATTAGGAAAATGAAAAATCAAAATCAAAACCACAATGAGATATTACTTCACATCTATTAGGATGGCTATTATCAAAAAGACAAAAAATTAAAAAATACTGGTGAGGATGCAGAGAAAAGTGAACTCATACACTTTGGATGTCAATGCAAATTAATATAACCATTGTGGGAAAGAGTAGGGAGGTTTCTCAAAAAACTAAAAGTAAAAGTACCATATGATCTTGCAATCCCATTACTAGGTATTTATCCAAAGGAAAGGAAATTAATTTATCAAAGACATAGATACCTACATCCCCATGTTTATTGCATGTCTATTCATAATAGCCAAGGAATCAACCTGAATGTCCATTAACACATGAGTGGATAGAGAAAATGTGGTATATGTACACAATAGAATACTATTCAGCCGTAAAAAAGAATGAAATCCTGTAGTTTGCAGCACCATGAGTGAACCTGTAGGACTTCATTTTAAGTGAATTAGGCTAGACATAGAAAGATAAATGCCACATATTCTCACTCATGTGGGAGCTAAATAAATGAGCTCATAGAGGCAGAGAGTAGAATTGTGGTTATTAAAAGCTGGTAAGGGTATGGGAGGGGAGGATAGGAAAAGAATGAATACAAAGTTACAACTAAAAAAGAGAAATAAGTCCTAGTGTCCTATAGCACAGTAGGGTGAACATGGTTGGCAATAATTTAGTGTATATTTTCAAAAAACTAGAAAAGGGGATTTTTGAGTGTTCACAAAACAAAGAAATGATTACTATTTGAGGTGACAGATATGCTAATTACCCAAATTTGATCATTATACCTTGTATACATACATCAAAATATCACTCTTTATCCCATAAATGTGTATAGTTGTTATGTGTCAAGTGAAAGTAAAAGGAAAAAGAAGTCAAGGTCCTGAAAGACAAGGAAGAGCTGAGAAACAGTTCTACATTAAAGAGACAGGACAATTAAATGCAGTGTGCAATTGTGGGAGGAATCTGGGACTGAGAAATAAGTTGGTAAAGAACATTATTAGGGGAAAGGATGAAAATTAAGAACAGACTGGCTTTTGAAAAGAGGATTGTATCATTGTTAAATTTCCTGAATTTGATAACTTGAAGGTTATGCAAGAGAATGTCCTTTTTCTTAGGAAATACATATGAAAATGTATAGGGGTAAAAGGGCATGATGTATGCAACATACTTTCAAATTATGAAAAAAATGTATGCATAGGGCAAGCAATAGCAAATGTGGAATAACAATAAAAGTTGGTGAATCTGCATGAAAACCATAGTTGAGTTCTTTGTACTCTTCTTGCAACTTTTCCCTAGCTTTGATTCTTGATATGGCTGGGTTTAAGTCTATTTAATCTTGCTATTTGCTTTCTATTTGCCCATCTGTTTTTTTTGTTTTGTTTTTTTTTTTTTTTTGAGACAGAATCTTACTCTGTCGCCCATGCAGGAGTACAGTGGCATGATCTCGGCTCACTGCAACCTCCACCTCCCAAGTTCAAGTGATTCTCCTGCTTCAGCCTCCTGAGTAGCTAGGAGTACAGGCGTCTACCACCAAGCCAGGCTAAATTTTGTATTTTTAGTAGAGATAGGTTTTCCCCATATTGGCCAAGCTGGTCTCGAACTCCTGACCTCAGGTAATCTGCCCACCTTGGCCTCCCAAAGTGCTGAGATTACAGGCATGAGCCATGGCTCCTGGCCTGTCCATCTGTTCTTTGCTTTCTTTTTCTTCTTTTTCTGTCTTCTTTTGGATTAAATATTTTGAAAATGATCTTCTTAGTTGACTGATTGGTTAGAACTTCTTTTTAGTGGTCGCTTTTGAGTTTATGGTATGCTTCTTTAACTTATCATAGTATACTTTTAAGTGTTATTATGTCACTTTACTGACAGTATAGGAATCTTGCAACAATATGTTCCATTTCTCCCTTCCTAGTCTTTGAGCTATTATTGTCATACATTTTTATTTTTTGATGTGTTATAAATCCTATATTATATTGTCATTATTTTTGTTTCAATGGTTAATTATCTTTTAAAGAGATTTGAATAATAAGACAACCTCTTCTATTTTTTTTGGTATACTCTTTATTCCTTTGTGTATATCCAGATTTCTTTCTGGTATCTTTCTCCTTCTGTCTGAAGAACTTCCTTCAACATTTATTTTATTTTTTTTAAATTATGTTTTGAGATGGAGTCTCACTCTGTCACCCAGGCTGGAGTGCAGTGGTGCAATCTTGGCTCACTGTAACCTCTGCCTCCCAGGCTCAAGCGATTCTCCAGCCTCAGCCTTCTGAGTAGCTGGGATTACAGGTGCCTGCCACCAAGCCTGGCTAATTTTTGTATTTTTAGTAGAGATGGGGTTTCACCATGTTGGTCAGGCTGGTCTCAAACTACTGACCTCGTGATCCGCCCATCTCAGCCTCCCAAAGTGCTAGGATTACAGGTGTGAGCCACTGCGCCTGGCCTCAACATTTATTGTAATGATGGTGGAAAAGTCTTTAGTGTGGAATTCTAGGTTCAGAGTGTTTTTCCCTTTTAGGTTCCTTTCTTCCCTCTCTTTCTTCTTCCCTCCCTCCCTTCTTCCCTCCCTTCCTCCCTCCCTCCTTCCCTTCCTTCCTCCCTCCCTTCCTCCCTCTTTTCTTTTCTTACCTTCACCCAGCCTGGAGTGTAGTGGCATAATCTTGGCTCACTGCAACCTCCGCCTCCTGGGTTCAAGCAATTCTCCTGTCTCAGCCTCCCAAATAGCTGGGATTACAGGTGTACACCACCACGCCCAGCTAATTTTTGTATTTTTAGTAGAGACAGGGTTTCACCATGTTGGCCAGGCTAGTCTTGAACTCCTGACCTCAAGTGATCCACCCACCTGGACCTCCCAAAGTGCTGGGTTTACAGGTGTGAGCCACCAAGCCCAGCCTCCTTTTAGGTATTTTAAAGATTCTGCTCTAGTGCCTTTTCACTTGCATTTCTTATCCTTGCCTCTCTGTCCCTGGCATGTTTGGTTGCTTTTTTCCTCTAGATTTTCTCCTTACCCCAAATGCCGTGTAGCACAGATTTTGAATGAGTGAGATGTGCCTTAATGTAGTTTTCTTTATTTTTTTTTCTGTGTTTGGAGTTTGCTGAGCTTGTAGGATCTCTGGGTTTATAGTTTTAATCAAATTTTAAAATGTTTTCATTCAATATTTCTATAAGTAGTTTTTTTCTGACTACCTCTCTTCTTTTGGGGACTTCATTTTTATGTATAAAAGGCCTCTTGAAATTGTCCCATAGTTCACTGATGCTTTGTGTATTTTTTCCAGCCTTTTACTTTCTGTATTTCCTTTTTGTTTTGTTTCTATTGCTATGTCTTCAATTTCACTAATGTTTTCTTCCACAGTTTCTAATATGTTCTTTTTTTTAAGCACCTAGTTGTGTGCACAGATGATCTACTTTTAATCCCATCCAGTGTACTTTTCGTTTTAGATATTGTAATTTTCACTTCTAGAATTTTGATTTGGGTCTTTTAAAAATGTCTTCTATGACTCTACTTAATTCTTTGAATATACAAAATACAATTATAAGGACTGTTTTAATGTCTTTGTTTTGGAGATGAAGTCTTGCTGTGTCACCTATGCTGGAGTGCAGGGGCGTGATCTCGGCTCACTACAACCTCTGCCTCCTGGGTTCAGGTGATTCTCCTGCCTCAGCTTCCCGAGTTGCTGGGACTACAGGCACCCACCACTATGCCCAGCTAATTTTTTTTTTTTTGTATTTTTAGTAGAGATGGGGTTTCACTGTGTTAGCCAGGATGGTCTCGATCTCCTGACCTTGTGATCTGCCCGCCTTAGCCTCCCAAAGTGCTGAGATTACAGGCATGAGCAACCACACCCGGCCTGTTTTAATGTCTTTGTCTGCTAATTCTGACATCTATGTTAGTTATGGGCCAGTTTCACTTAATCTTTCTGCTCATTGTGAATCTTGTTCTTCTGTTTCTATGTTTGCATGTGTATATTTTTTAGTAGATGCCAGACATTGTAAATTTTTGCTTTTTGGGTGCTGGGTAATTTTGTTTTCTTAAAATATTTTTGATATTTGTTATACTTCAATATTCTTGAGCTTCCCTCTCCAGGATGCAGTTAGGTTACTTGGAAATAGTTTAATCTTTTCAGATTAGTTTAATCCTATTAAAATTTGTTTAGCAGGATCAGAGTAGCATCTAGTCTTGGGCTAATTATTTCCCTCTACCGGGGCAAGACCCTTTTTACTACTCTAGCCAATGCCCCATGGACAATGAGGTTTTCCAGTCTGGTTGGAGGGAATAGGCTCTATTTCTGGCCCTTAGTGAATTACTCTTCCCTGTAATCCTTTCAGGTTGTTCTTTCCAAGCTGATATGGTTTGGATGTTTTGTCCCCTCCAAATCTCATGTTGAAATGTTACCCTCAAGTGTGGGGCTGAGTGGAAGGTGTTGGTTTGTTGGTTCATAGGGGTGGATACCTCATGAATAGCCTAGTGCCATCACCTTGGTGATGGATGAGTTCTTGCTCTTAGTTCACATGAGAACTAGTCGTTTAAAAGAGTCTGGCATCTTTCTTGCTCTCTCTCTCACCATGTGATATGCCAGGTCCTCCTTTACCGTCCACCATGATTGTAAGCTTCTTGAGGCCTAATCAGAAACTGAGAAGAAGTTGGTGACGTGCTTGTACAGCATGCAGAACTATGATTAAAAATAACCCTCTTTTCCTTATAAATTACCAAGTTTCAAGTATTTCTTTAGAGTAATACAAGCAGACTAACACCAGTGTTGGGTAGTTTTTTTTTTTACATAAATGCAATGAATGCATTCATTACTCTCCTGAATACTCAAGGTAGACTTTCACAGTGCTCTGGGGTTCTTTTTCTGTATCTTCTTCTCTCTGGTCCTCTCTTTTATGAATTCTAGCCCCTGTGGATTTCAAGGACTCTGCACTCTGCATTCTCAACTCAGAGAGTTTTCTGGGTTTTGTGTGGGTTGCCCCTCCCTGTGCCCAGGCCTGGAAGGTCTCATAATGCAGTAAACTGGGGGCAATCAAGGGCTTGCCTGCTTTGTTTCCATTTCTCAGGTATCACTGCTTTTCATTGTGTCCTTTTTAGTGTCATGAAAACCTTTGTTTCATATATTTTGTTTGGTTTTTCAGTTGATTCAGGTGAGACGGTAAATCTACTATTACTCCATCTTGGACAGAGGTACATATTCTTCTACAGGCTTGACATTAGTGAAGGTAAAAAGTTTAAAAAATAATTCTAGTTGCTGTGTATAGGGGAAGAATAGAAACAGAAGGCCACTGGTCCACGGAGACAGGATGGACACTAGGAATTGGCTGGTGACAGTGGAGTTGGAGAAAGTAGATGCATTGGGGATATATTTTGGAAATTGTATCAGTTGGCTTGGGCTGCTATAACAAAATGCCACAGACTGGGTGGCTTAAATAACAAAAATTTATTTCTCACAGTTCTGGAACATAGGAAGTCCAAGAGGAAATTGCCAGATGATTCAGTTCTTGGTGAGGATCCTGTTTCTGGTTTGCAGACGACTGCCTTCTTGCTGTATGCTCACATAGAAGAGAGAGTTTTCTCATGTCTCTTCTTATAATGGCACCAATCCCATCATGACAGCCCTATACCCTTGACCTCATGCAAACCTAATAATCTCCCAAAGGTCCCACCTCCAAATACCATCACAATGGGGGCTATGGCTTCAACCTAGAAATTTTGGGGGTGTGGATAAAATTCATTCTATTAAAGAAATACATTTATAAGACTAGCTGTTGGAAGAGTTGGGCAGGAGTGGGAGTAAGGCTTGGTTTGAGGTAAATGAGAAATCAACACTTTCACACCCCACCTTCCTGTTTACCTCTTAGGTCTTGACTTAAATATACCCAGCAATATGGTATTTCAAGAATGTGCTTCTTAAAACTAAATCACATCATTCAGATAATATCTCCTTATTGGAAAGTTGGATATTCATAAAGTCTTGATAAATAGTTCAGCCACTTTATGCCTCACGCACTCAAATGCATTACATAGTGTATGACTACATAATAAAACCATTGGTCCTTGGGGAAAAACTTTACTTTCAAGTTACCTAGAGACTTTCCAAGTTTCTGCTTTTCAAAGACTGTGTCTGAATTATGCAAAACTTGCCCCATTACCTCCAATTTTCAGGGGTCAATATTCTTATTAGGGAAGAAAACACATGGTGTTTGCTGAAAAAGGCTTTGCTATGGATATCTTTATTAAGAATATTGTATTAGATGAATCTGTAGCAGGGTCTTTCTTCTTATCACTCTTTTGGTGAACCTAGTCCAGCCAGTAGAGGCATCCCCAAGAGAACCAAGGGACCCTGGTCCTGAGCCAATGATGTTGGACCTGCCACTTGACCCCCAAGGCAGCCAACAAATGGATTTGTAGCAGCCTGAGAAGGGGCCTGGCATCCAAGATAGACTGGGCTATTGGAGCCTCTATTCACTGAGAATTTTGATCTAAGAAATACCTCAGCAGGCTGAAGTTGTGAGAAATGTGGAATGGTCTTGACACAATAGCTGAAAGTTGTGCTTGTTAGCACACATAGAAATCACTTGAGATGCTTATTTAACATGCCAGTTCCTAGAACTCAGCCCCAGAGATGCAGATTCCATTGTTCTGGCATGGGGCTCAGGCACTGGTACAGTGTTTTAAACCAGTCATTTTATGCATCTGGTCCAAGACTACATTTTTGGCCTTTAAAAAAAATTAATGTTGTTTCCTATAATCTCATTTGTTAACTTATTTTCAAGGCTAAGCACACTGGCTCATGCCTGTAATCTTAACACTTTGGGAGGCTGAGGCAGGAGGATTGCCTGTGGCCAGGAGTTCAAGATCAGCCTGCGCAACATAGCAAGATCCCATCTCTACAAAAAAATAAAAATAAAATAACGTGGTGCTGCATGCCTGTAGTCCCAGCTACTTGGGAATGTGAGGTGGGCGGATTGCTTGAGCCCAGGAATTTGAACCTGCAGTGAGCTAGGATCGGGCTGCTGCACCTGAGCCTGGGCAGTATAGTGAGACACTCTCTTGTATGTATATGTGGAGAGAGAGAGAGAGAGAGAGAGAGAGAATGCAAGAATAAGAACTTCTAAATACTTTTAAACCAGATTCACCAACTGTAAACATTGTGCCACATTTGCTTCTCTCTGTCTCATTATACAATACACAGACACACACACACACACCATATACTTTTTTCCTAAACTATCTGAAAGTAGTTTGCACATATCAAGCCCCTTTATTCCTAAATCCTCTAGTATATATTTCCTGAGAATAAGGCTAAGGCTATTCTCTTACACAATCAAAATATGGTGATCAAATTCAGGAAATTTAACAATACTATTGTCTAATCTTCAGTCTGATATCTCCAGTTACCCTGATAATTTCCTTTCTATAGCTCAGGGCCCTATCTAGAGAGGAGGGAGACTCAAACTCCCTGAAAACAGCTGACTCACAGAGACTCAAGGCAGACACTCAAGGGCAAGGACCTCCTGCTATGTAGACCTGGGGCCTCCTTGGATTGAGGGCCAGCATCTCCAAGACTGGCCTCTGAGATGTTTCTGTTCCTACTGATGCCCTACTGAGGGTCTTGGATTCCCCTATATATCCACCTTATTATTTCCATAGCACATTCTTGCCCATCTCCATTGCTTAAGGCAAGCACACAAGTCTTTATTATTTGCAACTGAGAGTAGAAAGGAAAGAGAAAATAAATGGAGAGAAGAGAGTGGGAGAAGTAAGTAGTGAAGCAGCAAACCAAGCTATTTTGCCCTTATAAACCTAGATATTGCTAGATGATCTTGGACAAGTTACATAACATTTACAAGCATCAGAACCAACATCAAAATAAAACTGGCTCTTACTGTGTCCTAAGGGTGGGACAATGGTTTTAAGAACTGAACCTTGGGAGCTATTATGATTGGCAAATGAAAGGATGGGAAAAGTCTACAGATAATGTTCTGTACTTAAGAATGTCCTACTTTGTCATACCCATATATCTACCTTCATGTGGATGTTTGCACAAGGGTTTTTTTTTTTTTTTTTAAGAGTGGGTGAAAGGAGGAACTCAGTGCACATGACATTGGTAGGGCTGAAATAAAAAACCCCGATTTAGAAATCTGATACAAAAGCAAAGTCATCGTTTTCAAATCAAAACTTGGCTCTGCTTCATTGGCTTGCCTCGTGCTTCTGCACAGGCTTTTGGGGGAGGCTCCCAGGCACATGTGCCGAGAGGCCACCCTGCTAAGTGTGCACATTGGAGCTGTAAGGGCAAGGGTGGCTGCTACCTCACACTGGCTCTGAGAAATATCCAGAGAATGACTCCTTGGCATGAAGTCCAAACACCTTATGTGGTGATCTGGTCCCACTTCAGCCCACACCTCATCTCCCATCCTCCATCCAGCCACATTCTACCTCTGTAGCTCCTCTGCCTCTCAAGGGCCATCATACTTGCTGTTTTCTCTGCTTGAAAAAATATTTTTTCCGGTCTTTGCGTTCTTAAATCCTACTTCCGTTTCTGTGCTCAGCTTTGAAACAACTTCCTAAGTTTCTAGGGAAACCCAAACTTGGGGTAGGTGCTCCTACTTGAAATCCCAATATCCCATGAATTCTCCTCTCTGAGCATTACTGTGATTGTCCGTTCACCTTCCTGGACCCCCAAGTCGATTTTATGGTCTGTGAGATCAAGGATTGTGTTTTCTTCACTGTTGTATTTCTGGCTTATAACACAGCAGTTGATGCACAATAGGTGCTCGATAAATATTTATTGAATGAATGAAAGAGAAGCAGGCTCAGGGCTTTTGACAGGTTGCGAATTAAAAATAAAAGAGTAAACTGTGTTTGGTAACATGACACAAACGCACTTGTACCCCCATTTCCACCTCCAACTGTCAGGGAAAGCTCGGAATTATTGTATTAACTAAAAGTTTGGAGTTGGTCTTTAACTTCTTCCTCACCCTCTCTAGTTAAACATCCAACTGGTCACCAAACCCTAGATAGTCCACATCTTAGAGTAACTCAGGTTCTTTCTCATTTCCATTCTCACTTTGGTTGCCCTCTTCACTTCCTTGTTGGGTCAAGAAATTCCATTGTTCCTCACCTTCAGCATCTACTTTGTTCTAAAACTCCTCATCACAGGATTTGAAACTTTACCAAGATTGCCCCACTGGTCTCCCATGATGGAGGTACCCATTCCGGGTTCTTGGCCGTTCCTCTGACATATTTACTGTGGCATTCTCTTAATTCATGTTGCTTCCTTAGCAAGGAAGTCCTGTTTTCCCTTCTTTCCATCCCCCCGCCCCCCACCCCCACCTATTGAAGTTCTACTTACCTTTCAAGGCTTAGCTCAGATTCCTCTTCTAAGCATCTTAATTCTCTGAATCTATTTTGTTCCTGTTTTCAGATAGCATGTTCATATAGGGAGGAATGGTGAGTTATCAAAAATGAAGAGGTTCCAGATTTTGAGAAAGGAAGTAGAGTTCAAATAGAGGACAACACCTGTCATAACATTGGCCCACACTTGTCATACTTGTTCCCATTTACTAAGAACCAGGGATGTGCATTTCACCTGCTTTATCTCTTTTATTCTTCATAATAGCTCTATGGGGGTGGGAAGAGTAGGCTCTTTGAATATCCTTATTTTGAGGATAAAGAAACAGAGGTGCCGGGCATGGTGGCTCACGCGCAGCGCTTTGGGAGGCCGAGGCAGGCAGATCACTCGAAGTCAGCAGTTCGAGACCAGCCTGACCAATACAGAGAGACCCCGTCTCTACTGAAAATACAAAATTAGCCGGGCATGGTATCAGGTGCCTGTAATCCCAGCTACTCGGGAGGCTGAGGCAGGAGAATTGCTTAAACCCTGGAGGCAGAGGTTGAGCTGAGATCGTGCCATTGCACTCCAACCTGGGCAACAAGAGCAAAACTCTGTCTCAAAAAGAAAGAAAAAAAAAAAAAGCAAAAAACAAAACAAACTACAACAACAAAAAAACAGGTGATCTGATTTTCCCACAGTCACACTGTGAGGAAGTGGTGGATCCTTGGTACACCTTGAATCAACTCCCTCCAGAGTTGGAGATGGTAACTTCTGTGGCCTCCTAAAGGAAGGAGCCAGGTCTCTGGCATGGCTAGTGTATGCAGTATGTCATTTTGCACGTAATGAATGCTCCACTGGTGTTTTAAATAAATGTATACTTTCTAATTGGTATTGACAGAGTATGATCTTTCATTATCTTCTATTATTAATATTGATAACAACATGGTACATAAATGTAGCCCTTTTGTTTATTTAAATAGAAATTCTGCACATGAATGATGAGAAAAATTAAAGAGTACAAGAGTGTATAGAATGAAAATAAAGTTTCATTCCCTTTTATTCAAGCCGCCTAATCTAAGCCCCGGGGCAACTGCTGGAAACAGTTTCTTGTTTATCCTTCCAGAAAAATTTCATGTATAAATCAGCATACGTGAATATAGATTACTTTGAAAAAAACCCAAATGAGAGCCTACTATACGTTGCTCTGCATCTTGCTTTTTTTCATTTAGAAATGGTTTCTGGAGAATGTTTCATTTTTGTGCGTAGAGATCTGCCACATTCACTTTAGTATCGTACAGAGTGGATATGCTGTGATTGATTTAATGACAACTGTGTTGATGGACATTTAGATTATGTCTCCTAATTTGAACTTATGAAAATGCTAGAGTATTAGCACTCTTGCATATACTTCTTTGGTCTCATGGTAAGTGATCTGTATCCTCTTGCGTGTAAATGTGGACTCTTGTGAGGTAGCTCTGGGAAACTGCTCTTTTTTAAAAAAAATAGAGCATGGAGGTTTTTAGAAATTTTTTTCGAACAAAGTGTTGGAGGGAGGGGGTCAAAATCTTGCACATTTTCAGAACAGGGTCAGATTGGGAGATTATAAATATGGAAAGACTATGGTGCTTTCTCCCATAAGCAAAACCCATAAATTTAGTATAAGGAAATTTTAAAACATCAGTTGTTTCCCCTGAGGAAACCACCTTGGTATTTTTGTTGAAGTCCTTATTGCTTTTGAAACATTACTTTTTGGCATCCCTGCTTTTCTGGGAGCCCCAGCACAGGCTTACACTGTCTCCTGCACCAAATGAAAGGGAGAAATGAAGCCGTGCAAAGAACAGTGGGTCCCAGGCCCTGGAACTAGCCAGGGTCAGTGCTCGGAAAGGAACTGAGTATGAATTCACAGCCCTTGTCCCAAATACCAACTCTACTGAGACCCACAGAAATGTCATGCAACTGTCAGAAACTAATGCAGTCTCGACACATGTCTCCCAAACCTGGGCAACAACCTATAAATACACGTAGCCTTTATTTTTTCTGAGACAGGGTCTCATTCCATCACCCGGTCTAGAGTGCAGTGGCTCACTCAGCCTGGACCTCCTGGGCTCAGGTGATCTTCCTGCCTCAGTCTCCCTAGTAGCTGGGACTACAGGTGCATACCACTAAGCCTGGCTAATTTTTCTTTTTTTTGTAGAGACAGCATCTCCCTCTGTTGCTGAGGTTGGTCTCGAATTCCTAGGCTCAAGCAATCCTCCCACCTTGGCTTCCCAGAGTGCTGAGATTACAGGTATGAGCCATCATGCCTGCCATGTAGCCTTAATTCCTCACTTTTATTTCACAAGTGCAAACAGGCAGTGCCAAGAGACTTAGAAGCCTGCTCTGGGTCAATAGCATGTTAAATGTCAGCCGCCCCCTGCCCCAGAAGGATACATCACTAGAGATGGAACTGTGATTTACAATGTTCTAATAGGATATGTGGAGAGTAACAGTAAATGGGTCTTGGGGGCCTAATGTAGGCTGACACTGTTCATCACTCACACACTCTGATGACCACATTAGTAGCCTGGAGGATGACCTTCAGCTGCCTCTTAGATAATATTTCAAGCCTGACAATGATATTACTTGTGTCCTCTTGACATGGCTGCAAAAGCTTCCAGCCACTGCACTGATCAAGGTACTATCTGAGTTGGCAACACTTCCTGTTGAAAGAACCTTTAAATCAAGACTTTCCAGAGGGAGGTGGCAGCCTTGGTGGCTGTTGTGAGTCCTTAGGGACAATGAAACTCCTGGAAGTCAGAACAGAAAAGTAAACACCACATGTTCTCACTCATAAGTGGGAGTTGAACAATAACAAACACATGGACACAGGGAGGGGACCATCACACACCGGGGCCAACTGGGGGATTGGGAGCGAGGGGAGGGAGAGAATTAGGACAAATAGCTAATGCATGCGGGGCTTAAAACCTAGATGACAGGTTGACAGGTGCAGCAAACCAGCATGGCACACGTATACCCATGTAACAAACCTACATGTTCTGCACTTGTATCCCGGAACTTAAAGTAAAATTTAAAAAAAGAAAAAAAAAAAAAAGAAACTCCTGGAAGTTTCATGGTCTTTATATGCATACGAACCTCCTATTTATTTTTCCTTCATTCTGATTGAAGTGCAGGTGGTGTGGTATGTGCTTGAGGGTAAGCTCAGAAAGGAGGAAAACCTGGATTTAAATCTTGGCTTCATGACACACTGCAGTGTGACCTGGAGTGAGTTACTTAAATCTCAATGCATCATTAGCCTGGAGCAGGCTCCTGATTCTCTCCATGCTCCACGCATGTTCATGTGAAAATAAAAGTGAAGAATGTTGACTATAGTCATGTATTTGTGGCTTTCTAGGATTTTACTTGCTTTAGAAAGACCCCTGGACTGGGTGGAACTTGAGTTACAGTTTGATTGCTGGGAGCATGGCTCTGGAATTAGGCTGCCTATGCTTTATCCATGCTGTGGATTCTTCCACCTTCCAGTGTGACCTTAGACAAACCACTTAAACATAATTATTCTTTTTTTTTTTTTTTTGAGACGGAGTCTCGCTCTGTTGCCCAGGCTGGAGTGCAGTGGCCGGATCTCAGCTCACTGCAAGTTCCGCCTCCTGGGTTCATGCCGTTCTCCTGCCTCAGCCTCCCGAGTAGCTGGGACCATAGGCATCCGCCACCTCGCCCGGCTAGTTTTTTGTATTTTTTTTTTTAGTAGAGACGGGGTTTCCCCGTGTTAGCCAGGATGGTCTCGATCTCCTGACCTCGTGCTAGTTTTTTATATTTTTTTTTTTAGTAGAGACGGGGTTTCCCCGTGTTAGCCAGGATGGTCTCGATCTCCTGACCTCGTGATCCATGCGTCTCGGCCTCCCAAAGTGCTGGGATTACAGGCTTGAGCCACCGCGCCTGGCCCATATTTATTCTTATATTTAGTTTTTAGACAGGGCATTGCTCTGTCACCCATGCTGGAGTGAAGTGGTCCGATAATGGCTTACTGCAGCCTCTATCTCCCCAGCTCAAGCGATCTCTTCTGCCTCAGCCTTCTGAGTATCTGGGACTACAGGTGCTCGCCACCATACTCGGCTAATTAAAAAAATTTTTTTTGTAGAGAAGAGGTCTCTCCGTGTTGCTCGGCCTGGTCTCAGACTTGTGGACTCAAATCTTTCTGCCTCAGCTGTCCAAAGTGCTGGGATTATAGGAATGAGCCAGTGCTCCCAGCAATAGAATTAATTTAATTTAATTTTTAACAATTATTATTTTTTGAGATGGAGTTCCACTCTGTTGCCCAGGCTGCAGTGCAGTGGTGCAATCTTGGATTACTATGACCTCCACCTCCTGGGTTCAAGCGATTCTCCTGCCTCAGCTTCCCAAGTAGCTGGGATTAGAGATGGGGTTTCACCATGTTGGCCAGGCTGGTCTCAAACTCCTGATCTTAGGTGATCCACCCACCTTGGCCTCCCAAAGTGCTGGGATATAATTTGTACATAAATAAGTTAATAATTGACCTTTGATCTTTCAATCCCATTCCTTGAGAAAACCAGTGTTGTATGTCTTTTCATTACCTTTCTCTATGTTCAAAAATGAGTATATGAAACAAACACATCTACATTTTATTCTTACAACGAAGAAACAAACAAGAAATTGGATTATGTTATATTCATTGGTCTACAACTTGCTTTCCCTCAAGCTTAACAGAACACCGTGGCCATTCCACAGGCCAAGCCAGTAAGTCTAACATTTGTTATTTATTATTATTTTTTCGTAGCAAAAGCATCTACTATATTGATGTATCATAGTTTACTTAACAGCCCTTCACTTAAGCACATTTAGGGTTGTTTCCAATGTCTGTGTGTGTGCAAGTGCACATCCCTTCTGATGGTGCTGCCATGAACATCTTTATTCATAATATTAATAATAGGTCTTCCCTACTGCTCTCAAAGACTCCACCTCAGTTATCATGGGAGTCCTGTGGAACTAGGGGCAGGCAGTTAACCTTCTTCCCATTTGTGAAGTGTTGTAGTGGGCCATATGAAGAGCTAGGCTTTAGTCCATCTCGGCCACTAACCACCTTGTTGTGTATGTAACTTTGGGCAAATCCCTTCCTCTGTCTGGGTCTGTCTTTCTGTCTGTCAATGGGAGAATTGGACAGGGTGATCCCAAAGGGTCTTTCCATTTCTGCCATCTTCGTGGGACTACAAGTTCCGTGAGAAGAGTTCCATTGTTTTGTTCTATGCTGTTTCTTGAGTATGAATCACATAGTAGACCCTTGATGAATATTTGTTGAACACACGCATAAATGAATTCTTTGTTTCGCTTAAGGTCATGTAGCTCGGTCACAGCAGATCTGTGTGAGCCCCTGTTTTTTCCCTCTATATCACGCTGCCTCCCACCTCTTAAATATCTTTGCTCTTGACCTTTGCATCTCGTAACCACATGGTCGTTTTTGCTCATCTACTGATACTCATGTGATGTGTGATTCACTGTCAATGTGTCTTTTACATATTAGGGCAGGGCTCTAATCTTACCACCACCATTTACTACCTGTCTGGCCTTGAGCAAGTTTCCTGACCCTGTTTTTTCCTCTATAAATTGGAATGGAAGTTCAGTACTCATCATGCAGATGTGCTTTGAGGTAAATTATCTAAGAGAATAGATATGAACTGCCCAGCAAAGTGCCTGGTGGATAGTGGGTGCTCAGTAAATAGCTGCAGCTGTGGTTGAGCAGGCATAGCACAAATGACGGGCAATTCGACAAGTGCATATTGGTATCTGTCAGATGTGAGACTCTGGCGGAAGTTTTGGGGTGATTGAAAGCTGTGTGATTAATGTGCTCCATCCTTCTGGTAGCTCATCACAAAGTCCCAGAAACATTTATTTGTAGTGGAGTTTCATCAAAATGGGTAAGTATATTGTTGCAAATCATATTTCTTGCCTTCCCCTCCTGGGTAGTTACTGGATTAAAACACATACACACACACACACACACACACACACACACACACACACACACACTCACTCTCCACAGAGTTTTATGCATTTGACTTAATTTCTACGTTTTTCTTATTCCAGATGCCTGAACCATTTTCCATGCCATGTGGTTGGTTTTGGAGGGCACCTTAGAAATTGGGGTGGGGATTTGAAATAGTTGAAGTAGGAAACAGCGAGGGCAGCTGAAGGTTTATTTGCTTCCATTTTCTTCGGAGAAAATCAAAGGAAATGTGAGACTCAAGGCTTCATAAAATTCTATTGACGCGGAGAATGCCTGGAATGTAGTCAGGGTCCAAAGAAAGAAATGCAAAGGATTATTCATCTAAGACAAGTGGATCAATTAGGGATTCTTATGTGTAAATTACAAAAGACCAAACTTAACTGGCTTAAATAGCAGATTATTGTTTTATATAGCTGAGATGTTTAGCAGGCGATTTGACCTCAGGTGAGGCTAGATCAAGGGACTTCTGTGGTATCAACAAGAGCTTTCTTTAGTATTGGCTTTATTTTCAACTCTTACCTGGAGATCTCTGGTAGCTTCAGACTCCCCCTTATGTTAGCCAAAAGGCTATGGTAGCTGCAGGCTCTATATTCCTCTTTTTTAAAAAAATTATTTATTGGCCGGGCATGGTGGCTCACACCTGTAATCCCAGCACTTTGGGAGGCAGAGGCAGGTGGATCATGGGGCCAGGAGATCGAGACCATCCTGGCTAACGTGGTGAAATCCTGTTTCTACTAAAAATACAAAAAAATAAAAAGTTAGCCCGGTGTGGTGGTGGGTGCCTGTAGTCCCAGCTGCTGGGGAGGCTGAGGCAGGAGAATGGCATGAACCTGGGAGGCGGAGCTTGCAGTGAGCCGAGATCACGCCACTGCACTCCAGCCTGGGTGACAGAGCGAGACTCCAGCTAAAAAAAAAAAAATTATTTATTTAGAGACAAGGGCTTGCTATGTTGCCCAGGCAGGACTCAAACCCCTGGGCTCAGGCAACCCTCCTGCCTCAGCCCCTGAGATGCTCAGATTACAGGCTTAATCCTAGTGAGGCCCCATCTTCATGTTCAACACTATCCAGCGGAAGAGAGAGGGTCTCTTCTGGAGACTCTTCGCAAGCCTCTGATTATTTCTGTCTTATTGGCCTGAATTGGGTCATGGGTCCTTTTCTGAAACAATCATCATTGTTTGGAAGAATGGTTGAAGCCAGTGGTCCTTAACCTTTTTGGCACAAGGGACTAGTTTTGTGGAAGACACTTTTTCCATGGACTGGGGCAGAGGGATGGTTTCTGGATGATTCAAGTGTATTACATTTATTGTGTACTTTATTTCTATTATTATTACATTGTTATATGTAGTGAAATAATTATGCAACTCACCATAATTTAGAATCAGTGGGAACTCTGAGCTTGTTTTCCTGCAACTAGACGGTCCCATCTGGGGGTGATGGAAGACAGTGACAGATCATCACGCATTAGATTCTCATAAGGAGCACGTAACCTAGATCTCCTGCATGTGCAGTTCACAATAGGGTTTGTGCTTCTATGAGAATCTAATGCCGCTGCTGATCTGACAGGAGGTGGCACTCAGGTGGTAATAGGAGCAATGGCGAGCAGTTGTAAATACATGTGAAACTTGGCTCACTTGTTCTCTGCTCACTTCCTGCTGTGTGACCTGGTTCCTAACAGGCTATAGACCCGTGCTGGCCTGTGGCCTAGGGGTTAAATCTGGAATAGTATTAGGAAGGGAAATGGATGCTAGGCAGCCAGTACATAATAACTGTCCACCAGAATAATCAACTGTTTATTTATGGAGTACCTCCTACACATCAGAATGGCTCTAAACATTTTACATGCAGCAACTCATTTAATCCTAATAAAAGCCCTGTGAGGTACCAATACTTTTTTCTTTTTCTTTTTCTTTTTTTTTTTTTGTGATGGAGTCTTACTCTGTTGCCCAGGCTGGAGTGCAGTGGTGTGATCTTGGCTCACTGCAACCTCTGCCTCTTGGGTCAAGCAATTTTCGTGCCTCAGCCCCCTGAGTAGCTGGGACTACAGGCATGTGCCACCATGCCCAGCTAATTTTTCTATTTTTAGTAGAGATGGGGTTTCACCATGTTGTCCAGGCTAGTCTTGAACTTCTGACCTCAACTGATCCAACTGCCTCGGCCTCCCAAAGTGCTGGGATTACAGGCATGAGCCACCGTCCCTGGCCTCCAATATTTTTTCTATTCCCAAGTTGAGGCGACAGAGGCAGACAGAGACTAAGTAGGTGGCTCATTTGGTAAGGGGAAGTGAAGGGATGGCGGCCAAGCAGTCTGTATCCTCCAACCTTCTGGTCACAACACTGTGCCGTGGTTTTTACCAGACTCAGGCTGGGAACTACAAAAAGTTCTGCTCTACATAATCATTTCCTTAATACTGTCTGCTGTAAACTGTATTTTCCCTTGAGACGCGTTTGAAAGAAGATGATGTTCCCATATTGTCCTAGATCACTGTACTTGGTTGAAAGCTTTTGGGTAGTTTTTTTTTTTTTTTAATACTTTCATGCTTTTAGAATGTGTGAGAAAGACAACCTCTTTTTGCCTCGAATTACCCTTAAATTGCGCTTATCTCTGCTCTATAAATATTTACTATCTGTTGGTGCATTGGATCTATGTTTCTAGTCTGTAATCTTTTACTAGCAGCATGGCTAGTGTTGTTTTTCCTCACCCAGAGGTTTTGAAGAGGCAGAGTAGAAAGGCTTGTAGAGGGGGAAGCAGGTTGCGGGGAAGATATCTATGAAACCCTGCTTTCTGATCTCCTTTCTTTCCCTTATATTTCCTCCTACCTCTCTTCTTCCTTTATCTATCTTTAAAACTAACAATTTCTCCCTTTTTATAAAAGTTTAATATGGTTAATTTTTTTTTTTTTTGAGATGGAGTCTTGCTCTGTTGCCCAGGCTGGAGTGCCGTGGCATGATCTTGGCTCACTACAACCTCTGCCTCCTGGATTCAAGTGATTCTCCCGCCTCAACCTCCCGAGTAGCTGGGAATACAGGCGCGTGCCACCACACCCAGCTAATTTTTGTATTTTTAGTAGAGACGTGGTTTTGCCATGTTGACCAGGCTGGTCTTGAACTCCTGACTTTGAGTGATCCGCCTGCCTCAGCCTTCCAAAGTGCTGGGATTATAGGTGGGAGCCACTGCACCTGGCTTTAATTTTTTTTTTTTTTAAATGTAGAAAGCACAGATGAGAAAAGGTAAGAAAGATTTCACATAGTCCTATCTTCCTTTTATCATTTTGGTGTGCTGCTTTGCTTTTTGCACAGATACTAGATGACAACAACAAGCATTTTATAGCATTATTTTCCCTTTTAAAAGGCAGCTAGAAGGTTTAAAAAAGTTAAGTATTCTTTAGCATCATCATTTACAATAGAGTAAATGTGCTTATTTTGTAGATGTGCCATAATGTAACCAATTCCCAGTTTGGGACAATTAAATTTGTTGCTAATATTTTGATGTTAAAACAGCTTTACTCATGAACATTTTTTGTCTAAATCCTTGCCCACAGTACCGGTGACTTCCTCAGTTTGCTGGGTAAGGATGTGCTCCCTTTGGTAAGTCATGCCTGCCTTTCCTCTGTTCACCTTCCAGATATGGCAGTCTGCAACGTTAGTATGCACAGCAACCCATGGTGCCCATGTGTGCCATCATCAGTACTTCAGCCCTTGTGGACTTCTGAAGGAGAGGATACTGTGCTTCTCTTATAGGCCCAGTTCATTTGTTTCCACCTCTAGCTAGGCAGAGATTTCCCATTTACACATTTTCAGTTTCAGGAGCAGACTCTCAGGATGCAGAAACACAGCTGGTCTCATTATTGTTTTTCTGCATATTGATATTGGCAGTGTAATGTGATCCCTTTCCCTCATGCAATGCTTTAGACAGCGCTCTGGATGTCCAGCTTGGGAAAAGGCCACATGAGACATACAACAAAGATATTTAGTAGGTAATCTCTTTGCTCTGTCATTTCCTGGGGCTGCTATGGATCATGTATTATGTTTGGCACTTTATTGGCTTTTAAAATAAATGTAATCTTTAATGCAACCTGTCAGGTATATGTTACTTCTGATTTTATTAGAAGAATGGCTTAGAGAGGTTAAGTTAGTTTTTCTCAGCAAGAGTCTAAAGCCCAGCTTTTTGATGATTTCTTGTTGCCTTTACAGATCTTTAAACTGGTCAGAGGAAAGTTCTGCACAAATGAAAATTCAAAAACACTGTATAAGGTATCTCTGCCAGACAGGCTTGTGCTCTGATGAAAGGAGGGAGAAAGTGTGGGCTGTGGCAGCCAGGAGGGTGTCTAATGATTATTTTGCTTGGTATGCAGCACCTTCATGGGCCAAAGGGCATTTGGTTACATGAGAGTTTTCTTTGGATAGAGGAAGTCCAGCAGGTTCACTTGAACCTGCAGAGACAAGGGAGAGCTGCATCTCGAGTCTGAACCCCAGCTGAACTGCAAGCCAGCTGATCAAGTACCGGCTCTAATCCTTACACCCAACAGTGGCTGTCTATTTGGGGAATTTCCTGGGTTTAAGAACCCCAAGCATCTCAGCTACCAAGTGGGCTGGAAACACAAAGGTTGTCATGACACTTGGGGGTATTTTTTTTATAGTTGTATATGTCACAATTTCCTACCACCAGATCAAAGAGTCTGAGGGCCAAAGAATTCAGGTGGAGACTTCCCCACAGTACTCAGGGCATACTTGAGGGTCATCTTTCCAGTCTATATTTTTGTACTTTTGAGCCCACACTGTGACATTTAAGGTGAACAACAGCAAGATTCTCAAGTCCCCTGTATGTGCAACGTAAACCACAGAGCAAAAGCATCCCTTCTACATGGAACCAGGTAAAACATAAGGGACTCTAGACACTGTGTGTCTGTGCTTTTCCAGGGCTCATGAGAAAAAATTGGCTCCAAAATTCAAAAGGAAAACACAAAATTAAAGTGAATAAATGTTTAATTTAATGCTTCCTCAAGATAACATAACATTGAGTTGATTTATCAGCTTTAGCTCATATATCAACATCACCACGGAATTATGCAAATTGAGGACATGGTTCTGATATATGCATGTTTCAGTTAACAGAGTACAGTAATCCTTTGGTATCCAAGGGAGATTGTTGCAGGACCCTCTCATGGATACCAAAGTTGATGGATGCTCAAGTCCCTTATATAAATGGTGAAGTACTGTGCTGTGCAGAATTGAGGACAGCCTGTATGGGTGCATTTTGAAATATCTAATTCAATGGTGGAGACAGGGAGGGAGTGAGGTGTTCCAAAGGAAGAGTGATGCTGCTTGGAATTAAAGTAAAAACAACGCAGGCCTCAAAAAGTCTTCATAACAACAGTGAAGATTGCTTCCTGAGAGTAGACAACAGCTCCAACCCAGTAATTCAGTTAATTTTTGCATTTATGAGAAATTTAGAATGTAGCATTCTTAATTAAAAATTCTTATTAAAAAATAAGAAAGGTAGCATAACATTTAGTTGGATTGGGACTCCAAACCGGGTAAGACAGTGCTCTTGTCAGCAAAGAAGATTCACACTCCTTCCACATTCCTCTCTTTCCAGCATCTTTTTTTTTTGAGATGGAGTCTTGCTCTGGTCACCCAGGCTGGAGTACAGTGATGTGGTCTCGGCTCACTGCAGCCTCCCCCTCCTGGGTTCAAGCGATTCTCCTGCCTCAGCCTCCCCAATAGCTGGGATTACAGGCACCCACCACCACACCCGGCTAATTTTTATATTTTTTAGTAGAGATGGGATTTCACCATGTTAGCCAGGCTGATCTCGAACTCCTGACCTCAGGTGATCCGCCCGCCTCGGCCTCCCAAAGTGGTGGGATTACAGGCATGAGGCCACCGTGCCAGGGCTTCTTTACTGGCTTTTAACTCTAGGAATTTATTTAATTTCTGTGAGTGTCTGTCTGCTGGATTTTTGTCTGTGAAATGGAGACGAATACCCATCTTATAAGCATTAAATGAGATAATGTAATATAAGTTCTATAAATGATGTTTAAGCTCTTCTCCATCTTCCCCCCCAACAAAATGAAACGAAAATGATATATATTTTGGTTATAAAAGGATGAGGCTGAATTCATATATCATCCTGGAAAACCTGCCTCAAGATTTTAGAGTTTATTCCTCCCGAGGCAAAAGGCAGCGGATGGAGGTGCTTACAGCTGGCAGCATATAGCTATTTAAGTTCTGGCTCCAAGCATCCGTTTTCCTGTTTCTGGAAAACTATACTAATGACCCCCAGGTGTCATAAAGGAACCCTTAGGAATGCCGAAGTCGAGTTAATTGACTGGAACGGGATAATGTACTTGTTAGCAGAAACCAGCCAGGGCTGAGTTCCTTCTGTTTATTCCATTTGAGTCTAGCCCCAGTTAATGGATCCAAATAATTTTTGATTTCTTTAAACAGAATTGTCACTAACTGACATTATGCAGCTTTTAACCTTTTATAAAAACTTCACAAACAGGTTGCTTACTCCTTAATACAACGTGGGATGTGTGAAGAGTGCCCTTAACTCTTCTGGTCACCCTTATGCTTCCTCCCTTCAATCCATCCACCTCTTTTCAGCAGATGCTGGAGTGCCTGAAGGTATGCTCAGAGCCCACTCCGATGCCTGGGTCCACCCCACACTCCCAAGGAGCTCCCTTCTAATGGGAGAGAATTTCACACAAGGAAATAGTTTTGATGTGGACCCCTTGAGAGGCAGAATAATGCAGTGTACCAGGTTCAGAGATTTGGGGACAGGAAACCTCAATTCAAATCCTGGCTCTGATATTTTCTAGCTATGTGAACTCTGGCAAGTTTTGACTCTCTTGGAACCTCGGTTTCCTCATTTCTAATCTAAGAATAATAATAGTATCTGCTTTTTAGGGTTCTTAGGAGGATTAAATAAGAACATGTTGGTATGAACAGTGTCTGGTGTATAATAAGTGCTCAATAAATATTTGCTTTTAAAAACGTTATCTATAGTAGATGTTCAAACAAACCTTTTTTTGGGAACTCAGCAAGATAAGCAACAAAAACTCTCAGGGGAGGTCAGGGAAGTGACTACATCTGCCTGGAAGCAAAATCCTTTGAGCTGATCTTTTCCCGTCCATGAGCACATGACCAAGGAAAGGAAGCTATATTTTTCTTGACTGCGAATTTGAATTTGCAGTTGCACATTCCAAAGGCCTTGTGAGTTCTTTCCAGTTTGGGAAAAGGAGCAGCTAAGGGCACCCATGGAAACACTTACTAATTGTATGACCTTAGGCAAGTCCCCCTAACCTCACCAAAGATAAAATTCCCCCATCAGTAAAATGGGAATCATAAAATGGAGATAATAATTCGGGCTACCTGCTATGATTGCTGTGGGATTAGGGGAATGATGCACGTGATACATTTAGCAGAGTGCCTGGTGCCTAGTAAGTGCCCATTAAAATTTAGCTATGACTGTTCCCTTTAGCTGACACACAGGACTGCCTTGAATGTTCACATTTCCAGAGAAAGGTGCTCAGGAATATTTCTCAGTGTTCCGCCTGCCAGGTCGGTGCTCACTTCAAGCAGTCAGTTTACAATTCAAAGAATCCCTTTGTTCAAAGGGGTGAGCAAATCCAGGTCTCGTGTATCTGCAGCAATGAAACAAGGGAGTTTTCTCCCTGATCTTCACCCCAAAGGCAGAGTCTCTCTTTTTAAATGCCTGCACACATGTTATTTATTTATTTTTGATTAACGTTTAAATTGAGGTTTTGGCTGAAACTCAGCCCGCGCGCACTTGAAAGCCAACAGGCTCATTGGGCAGCCGACAAAGCTCTCGGGATTTCCCCGCGGGGCTGCGGATAGTACAGACAGGAAGCCTGGGGACCCAGCGCCTGACCAGAACTTCCTCGGGGGAGGCTGCAGGGGAGCAGGCGCATCCTGCACAGAACGCTCTAGAGCGCCGCAGGCCAAAGCAGCAGCCTGCTCCCGACACGTGCTGCAAGAGGGTCCCGACCCGGGGGTCTGTACCCTGCACGCATGAGGAGGGAGGTGGAGGCTTTCCCCTCAGCCCCCCGGAGAGAACCTGACCCTGCCAGGCTGGAACCTTCCATTCCGGCCCAGCCTCTTCCTCCCTCGCTGTGCCGAGGAGGGATCTAGAAGGGACTTTCCAGAGAGGGTTAGCGTGCAGGGTGTGGAAATGGAATAAAAGCATATGCAAATAGGTCTTAGCTGCCTTCCTCTACCCCAGCAAATAAGAGTCTTTCTCTAAGACGCTTGACCGCTCTTCCTTCCCTGGATGGCAGCAGCAGGGCCGATTGGAGTGGTAAACTCTGGGCCGGAAGCCATGCCAAAGGGGTGGGCAGGATGGACAGGAGACAGTAGCACAACGAGGAGGGGGAGAACGGAGGCTGAATTGGAAATGATAAAATAAAATGAAATTTTAGGAGCTCGCTGTGAGTATGAGCTGGGAAAAAATAATCATTGCAAGCTGATTTATTATGTACTTACCTTCTGTTTGAGAGGCAGCAGGCTTTTGTACAGTGGATTATTGCAGAGTAAATGGCACATTAAAGATATAATCAAGATGTTTAAGGCATATTGAAATGACATTAGAATTAAAGTAGGTGAGAGACTTTTGTCATGGTCTAGAAATATAAAAATGTCAGTGACTTGGAGATATTTCCAGTGCTTTAGTAAAGATGCAGCTTCATTTCCAAAGGGGACATATTTTTAACCTTTTGTTATTTTCAGGCTGGGATGGGATAGAGTGGGGTCAGGAAGTGGTTTAGAATCTCTATGGATGATAAAATAATATGCTTTAACCCCCGGAGTTGTAGACTGTGGTCTCTATTTAGCAAGTCATAAACTTTCTTGCAGTGACAACAGCATGAAAATATTGCACAGTAAATATGGTGCTCTTAGGAGGTTTCAGGGCTGGAGGATTATGGCCATTACTTTTTGTTTATTGTGTTCCTATTCTCAATCTCAATTTTGTCTTGTATATTAAGAATTTTTTTAAGTTTTCTAATTTTTTAAAAGAATCTTTTACATACTGAACCTGACTTATATACTAATTGGCAAACAGTGTCACTTTTCTTTCTTAATGCCTCGATGGGTTTAATTATTGTATTACTGTATTTTCTTGTCATTTGAGACCTTTATATTCAGTGTCCTTTCTTTCTTCCTTTTTTTTTTTTTTAAATATGGAGTCTGGCTCTGTCACCCAGGCTGGAGTGCAGTGGTACGATCTTGGCTCACTGCAACCTCCGCCTCCTGGGTCCAAGCGATTCTTGTTCCTCAGCCTCGAGAGTAGCTGGGATTACAGAAGCGTGCCACAACGTCGGCTAATTTTTGTATTTTTAGTAGAGACAGGGTAAACCCTGTCTTGCCATGTTGGCCAGGCTGGTCTCAAACTCCTGACTTCAGGTGATCTTCCCGCTTCGGCCTCCCAAAGTGCAGTGTCCTTTATTTCATTTGTGTGCCCCGGTTCTGCTTTGATTTTGCCCCAAACCATTCTGAGTATAGCGCTCTGCTGACATTATATCCCTGTTATTAACAATGGGCTTTTGGACATAACTGACTTATCTTTATTTGTTTTTGTTACTGTTTTTAAAATCATACTGCTGTCCTTGTGCATGGTACTCCTTGGAACAGATAAGCAGCAGTACAAGAAGCTCTTTGAGAGAGAGAAAGTGGACTCTGGTGGACTCTGGGGGTCGTGCCGGTTGTTTGGAGTTGTTGGACTGTTAGCTTGTGGAGTGGGTGGTGTTTCATCTTCAGGATTCCGTGAGGCCAGGCCTGGGATGGGGCTAGGAGCTGACTGGATGGCCCCTGGTGATGCATTCCTGAGCCCTCTTCTCGTGTCTAAATTCCTCGAGTCCTGCTTTCTCCAAAGGCCCTGCGGGAATCAGACACATGCACTGCTTCAGTTCGGTGTAGTTTTAGGTTCTCAGTGGAGGCCTTTAGGCTCAAGCTGTAGTAAATATTTGTTTTCTCTGGCTGTCAGCAATTTATAGTCTTGGGTGTGGTCCCTTAAAGCCAGCTTTTGGGCAATTTTTTTTTTTTTTTTGAAACGGAGTCTCGCTCTGTCCCCCAGGCACGATCTCGGCTCACTGCAAGCTCCGCCTCCCGGGATCACGCCATTCTCCTGCCTCAGCCTCCTGAGTAGCTGGGACTACAGGCGCCCGCCACCGCGCCCGGCTAATTTTTTTTGTATTTTTAGTAGAGACGAGGTTTCACCGTGGTTTCGATCTCCTGACCTTGTGATCCGCCCGCCTCGGCCTCCCAAAGTGCTGGGATTACAGGCGTGAGCCACCGCGCCCGGCCGCTTTTGGGCAATTTTTGAATTGCAATGGGGATTCCTCCTTCTGGTTGTTCTACAATCTGGCAAACGTTTCTTATTTTGTTTTGGGCTTCAGTCTTATTTAATAACAAGAGAAATCTTCTATTTTCAACAATAACTTACAAATTATTTTTATGACTTACACTTTGTAAAGCATTTTTGTCATTTCATGTAATTCTTTCATAAAATTTGTAAGATTGGTAGAAACAGTATAATTAGCACATAATGGGAACTTATTAAATATTTGTTAAATGAATGAATTAAATCCATTTTACTGCTGAGAAAATTGAAACTCAAAGAGATCAAGTGATCTATTTAAGGCTCCACTTTCCAGTAGGGACTCGCATCTGATTTTTCCCATTCAAGACTGACTCTGATATAATATCTTACGTACTATTTGTTACTCTTTCTCCAAGATCTTGGAAAGATCCTTTGATTCTCTAAGAAAAGATAATAGGACAATGCAAATGTGTGGATACACCATCAAAGGGGTGGCTGAGGGCTGTCTACCTTTTTGTATAGTTCTTTCCTAGGTTCCTGACTCTGCTAAAAACTTATATCCTTAAGGATATGACTATTTAGATATATTCCTTGTTGGAGATAAGAGCACAAGTTCATTGCTGAATCATGGTGTATACATACAAAAAAAAAGAGTGTGCAAGTTCATACGGAAAAAAATGACTATCTTGAATTTTTAATATTTTTCGGAAGTTTGAGCATAAAACTCTGCACATCTCAGGGGAAGTTAATTTCAGAGTTTTGGATGTGGAGCTGAATATTTTCTCTAGGTTAGTCTCTTGGGGTACTGGAGGGAGTCATGCGGTGCTGCCATTTTGGGGTAATCTTGGTGTGTGGCATTCAGTAGTCATCTGGCCTACAGTCGTCATTATCAGCTGCCCCCACTGCTGGAGGAAATGTCACCCATATCAGTTCAGACATTAAAATAATAAGAAAAGAGCCAGTTCTAACCAAACCAAGAATTAGGCCTAAGGTCACACCCATGTACCAATAACATCCATCAGCTTGCCAGAGACTTCCTTCAACCAGGGACACCAGGAAAAGAGAGAAAGAAGAAAAATTTCCCTGTTAAATCTGAAGCTAATTAGAGAGGGATGCCAAATGGGTGTTCCCCACAAGGGCCTTTCCCTTTGACTTCTGTAACCCGAGATTCAGTTTTGGCTCTGGATTATCTCCCAGAAGAAAGCTGCAAAAACAACTCGGGTTACTTCTTTACCAAACTGATCCTCTTTGCTGCTCCAGTGTGCAATTGTATTGCCACACAGATAGTCTCAAACCTGTCAGTCTTTTTTGCAGTTGGTTTTGTGTCTCATAGGACTTCCTTAAGTGAAGATTGTAAATATTTATTTTTATATTTACTTTTGAAACATCTATAGTTTTTGTTGCTATCACATTGTTCATTTGCATTTAGTTCCGTCATCCATCTGAAGTATATTTTTGTGTATGATATGAGACAGATCTGATGTTAATGTTTTCCTCTTTAGGTACTAGTTTTTCCTCTACTTTAAAAAAAAAATGTTAGCATTAGGATCGTTTTAGATTTATAGAAGCATTGCATAGACAGTACAGAGAGTTCTCGTACACTCCACTCTCCTGCTTTTTGATTTCTTCCTCTGCTTTGAAAGGATATTTTTACCTGGTCTTAAATTACAGCATGTACACAGATATCTTTCTAGAATCTCATTTTTATTCTATTGGTGATTTGCTATTTCTGCTCCAATGTCACATGTTTAATTATTATTTCTAGAGATTTCATAGCTTTTGCTAGGAAACCTGAGCTCTCACAGGACTTTTAAGAGGTCAAATTCAGCCTTCAGGCAAGTGAAATAATATCAACCCTGTAGTTGTTGCTGCTGAGGTAACCTGCCAGGAAGTAACACACCTGCTACATAGGGAAGGGAGGTGATCACTGGTCACCTGCCCTTTTCTCTGGGCACAAGTCTTGGACATAATAGCAAGGACCAGGCTTTGGAGTAGAGTTTCTTCACCTTAGCACTATTAACGTTTTGGGACTGAAAGTTCTTTGCTATTGGGGGGTACTGACCTGTGCACTGTAAGATGTTTATCAGCATCTCTGGCCTCAACCCACTAGATGTCCCCCAACTCATGACACCTTGAAATGACAGCCAACTCATGGCAATCAAAAATATTTTCAGACACTGCAAATATTCCTAGGAAGGTTAAGTGTCCCCTTCCACTTCCCCTGCGCCTCCAGTTGAGAATCATTGCCCTGGAGCCAGCCTGAGTGTTAACCTTGGCTCTACTGTTTAGTAACTGTGTGCCTTCATTTTGTCAATGAAAAATAGCCAAATTCTGTAAAATATTTGAAGAGATATATTCTGAGCCAAATTTGAGTGACCATGGCCTGTGACACAGCCCTCAGGAGGTCCTGAGAACATGTGTCTAAGGTGGCCCAGGTGCATATTGGCTTTATACATTTTAGGCAGGCATGAGACATCAATCAAACACATTTAAAAAATACACCGGTTTGGTCCAGAAAGGTGGGACAACTCAGAGTGGGGACTTCCAGGCTATAGGTAAATTTAAACATTTTCTGGTTAATGGTTGAGTTTGTCTAAATACCTGGGATCAACAGAAAGTAATGGCTGGGTTAAGATGAAGGATTGTGGAACCCAAGTTCTTATTTGCAGAGGAAGCCTTTAAGTACTAGGCTTTACAGAAGATAGGTTGTAAAATTTCTCCTCTCCCTCTCTCCCTCTCTCCCTCTCTCCCTCTCTCCCTCTC
>NW_012115932.1:4306452-4329586 GCF_000951035.1 Colobus angolensis palliatus
GAGACAGAGTCCTGCTCTGCTGCCAAGGGTGGAGTGCAGTGGTGCGACCTCGGCTCACTGCAACCTCCACCTCCCAGGTTTAAGCGATTCTCCTGCCTCAGCCTCCAGAGTAGCTGGGACTATAGGTGGGCACCACCACACATGGCTCAGTTTTGTATTTTTAGTAGAGACAAGGTTTCACCATGTTGACCAGGCTGTTTTCGAACTCATGACCTTAGATGATCTGCCTGCCTCAGCCTCCAAAAGTGCTGAGATTACAGGCAAGAGCCATGGTGCCTGGCCCATAAGATATTTCTTATCAGACTTACAGTCTATGTTGATTTAATGCTGGAGAGGTATAATGTGGCATGTTCGAACCCCACTTCCCATCATGGCCTGAAACAGTCTCTCAGGTTACATTTTAAAAGAGCCTTGGCTGAGGAGGAAGTCCATTCAGATGGTTGGGGTTGGGTGGTGGTGGTGGTGGGGGGGGGGGGCTTCAAATTTTGTTTTTGGTTTACAATTTCCTCCTGTGTAAAATGCTAACAATAATAGTGCCTATCTCCTAGGATGGTCATGAAGGCCAAATTTGTGTGAGCTAATTAATCACACAAAATGCTCAGAACAGACTCTGGTAGGAAAGACCTGAGCTGAATGTTAACCATTACATTATTTAAAAAAATCCTTTACATTTGATCTCACTCCTGATTATCCCATAGACTTCCCATTTTTCCTACACCTCCATATCTTCTCTGCTGTGGAGCAAATATGTTTAAATCACAACAATATGCACCAAAACATTACATGTCTATGTTAATGAAATGGAACTCTATTTTCAGGGCTCCGTAACTGCTAATTAATCAACTCCCATGATAAACTCATCTGAGCTGTGTGTGAATTTTATTTGCAGCTGCAGAACAGCAATTCTAGTTAGTTAACAGGCCTTTAAGTGACAATCCACCTCTTTGGAACAGGAGAAAGGCCCAGAAATGATTTTCTGAGCAAGATGGTAATAACAGTGGGGAAGATAAAAATCTGGATAAGGAGAAGACTGAGGATTTACTTGATTCATTAACTTGATGACTTTGGGAATGCTGTATTCATTTGCTGTTAAAACACACCATCATCTTGCAATTCAGAGGGGGATGGATGAAGACTCGCCTTCTAGCAATTCATGTTACTTAGTCACCCAGAAATTTTTTTTTTGTTTTTGTTTTGCTTTTTGTAGCAGCAGCTACTGTAAAACCAATATGTTTATTATTAAGCTTGCCTGAGAGCCTTTCTCCCGGGGATGATTATTTCTAGTGCGTAAGAGCTGGTTGAGGATGGCAGGTGTAGGCTATCTCTGCCTTTGTCCTAAAGGCTCAATTCCTTCTTCCAGTGAAACCAGAACTTGGTTTGACGAAGAGAAGGAAGTGCCTTGGACTGAGCGGTGGGGACTGTAGTCAGGCTCATTGGTTTGATGACCTTGGTAATGCTCACTTAATTCACTTAGTCAATACAGCAGAATGGTTGGAAGCCTGAGTTCTGGAGGCAGCATGATTAAATTGAAAACCTAGTTTCTTAACTTGCCAGCTCTGTGGCCCTGGGAAAGCTGCCGAACCTTTCTGAGCCCAATTTTTCTCATTTATAAAATGAAGTTGATTGTAGTACCTACCTCACAGTTTTATTAGGAATTTTTAGTGAAAGAATTCATTTAGCCTCACACATAATAAGCATTTATTTAATACATCTTAACTACAATGATAACTGTTATTATTCATTTGCAAGCTTTCCATGAGTCAGGCATTGTAAAGATAGAGGACACATTCAGGTCAAATAAGACATTTTGGATTTCTGAAGAGTTTATTTCTTGGAGATTGGAAGGAGAGGATTGTTTCCACAGAGGTAAGCATCTAAAGCTGTGGACGTGGGGAGGGAATTGGAGAAGCTTTTTGGGAGGTGGTGACCTTTATGGAGGGACTTGTCCCCAGAGACTGGTACCTGAGTAACTACAAAGGGAATGGACCCCAGACATTCCCTTTGTATGGGCAGAGCCCATTCACATAGAGACAGAATGTCAAGACCATGGAAACAGGTGTGTGAAACTTAGAATATTCTCCCCAACCCCAAATAGAAAACAGTTACCAAGTTTGAAATGTATAGGCTGGAAGACCAGGGAGAAATGTATTGCCTGTTTCTGCTTAGTGAATCTAGTCCTGAGTTTCTGTGACTTTAAGCATGTTTTATGCCAGGCGTCTGATTCCCAGCTGACTGGGCCCCAGAGCCTAGAGGTGCCCAGCACAAGGTGTATGGGTTGCAATTATTTGTTTGGCTATTTGCGTTTAGTAATGTTTCTTTTCACCTTGCAGGAACTCACCTCATGGTTATAAGGGGAATTTGTTTTACAGAAAGGGCTAGCGAAGTTCAGTACTGGAGGATCACCTTACAGCTCCTTCTTGGCAAAAATCTGTTGACCCCAAAATGTTTCCATGCTTGCTCCAGCTTTCCTCCTAAGGTGGTGCAGAGATCTAAATGAGATAATTATGCAGACTATTTAAAAAAAATTTAAAAATAAAGTGCTACGTTAGGTACTACATACTTTTTTTTTTTTAATAGCCAGCATATAAAGCAATTTGGATGTATCTCCTTTACATCTTTTGAGAATGAACTGAAAGACCAGGATTAATTTAGCTTTGAAAGGGTATTGAATTTGTAAAGTTGTACTAGGTAAGTCTCTCCTAAAAGCCTCGCATATTGAAAACCCATTCCTTTATTCTCACTCTGTATAGCAAGAGCAAAGTGCCACAGTAGTATTTTTGGGGGTGAGAGCTGGCAAAGTCATATTTACAACAACTTTTGGGTTCCTTTATAATTTTCCCTCATATGGTGAGAAAAATACATAAAAGGAAAGGGAGTGAATTCTTGAAAATGGAAGCAAATAGTTTCTCTGTCACAATGCACTATGACCAAATGAGGTATGGGATTTCTTTTCATAGGACAAGTTACACATTTGCCCAACAGAGTTACACAATAGAACTGTGTCTTAAAAGAGAATTCAATTTTTTATTGATCTAATGCAACTACAGTTTTCCTGGGCTGTGGACTGGGAAAATGATAATAATGGATGGAGCAGCCATGCTGACAAATGTAAATGGTCAATGTTTAAAAGACCTTCATATTGCTCTTTTGTTCTGTGTTTTCTGACTGCAAATCTCATGAAGTTGACAAAATGGCTCAGAGCGCAAAGTACGTCCTGGTAAATAGGAGGCAATTACTTTGCTGTGTTGCTCTGTCCTGTTCCCCATTCTGGCTGAGGAATGGCTCCGACTGTGCAGTTTAAGTTTGTTTTGGCCTGGCTACTTCAGTAGCACAGGAACAAACTAGTGCCTTATTGGAGATATAGATTCTGCGGAACTGGAGGTTCGAGGGTCTGGGTGACCAGGGACAGGTAGGGGTTGGGGGCAGTAAGGGGGCCAATGGCTTACCATTCAGATCATCACCACCCTGATGTCCAGCTTTCCGTGCAATGCAGTGACTGGGAGCTTGTGGGAGGTCATCTGAAAGATACTGTGGTCTTCCAAAACAGAATATGTCAGTCAGGCACAGGATGGGAAGATGACTGAGGACAGGAGGGGAACTTTCAGAAGGCAGAGAGAAGGAGTGGTTAATCATAATAAAAGCATAGAACTTGTTATTATAAAATAATTACTCAAGAAGTGTTTTCTAATTGTCTACCAGGTACGATGCACTGCTATTGTGGGACAGGGTTAAAAGAGGCGGAAAATGTGATATCTGCCTTTGAGAATTTCACAGTCTCACAGGACTTGCACCAGTGGGTGCAAGACCCCACAGGATAGCATGTGAAATTGTGTGATCGGATGACAGATGTGTGGGATGATTTTTTACTCTCCTCCCAGCTGTTTTCCACACCTAACCAGAATATTTAAAAAATACAACCTGGATCATATTCCTTCACCGTTTCCTCTGTCTTTCGTTAAGGTCAACTCCATATTTCTCAGCAAGGCCAACATGAATCAGCTCTTGCCTGCCTGGGCCTCCCTCTCCTCATGCCATCCCTGGTCTCGTTATTGACCTCAGTAGAGGGATCTCTCTCCGTCCTCACAAGAGTGCCTGGTCACATCCCATTTGTGACTGTTTGGACATTCCATTCCCTGTGCCTGGGACTCCCCTTTACCTTGTCTTCACCAGACCACTCTCTACTTATTCTTCAGGGTTTCTCCTTAAATGTCATTTCTTTCCAACTACCAGGTGCTTCCCAGAATCTTCAGCTTTTCCACCGGTCGCATTTATCACATTTGGACTCACTTGTCTGTGTGATTATCAGTGAGATTTCAGTCTCTCCTGTTTGGTGATCTCCATGGGCCATGCTGGTCTTGTCTGTGCTGCAACCCCAGGATCTGGCACAGGCCTGACACACACAGCAGGTGCTCTGTAAGTCTGTGGTGGGTGAATGGATGAGCAAGGTGAGGTCCCACTGGGTCAGTACAGTTGTCCTTTCAAAGCACTTTGTTGCTCGTCCTGGAGTCCTTGGTATGTTGAACTTAGCATCCTCTTTGTCTAACCTCACACACTCATAAGCTTCCAGAGGGCAGGGATTGAATCATCATCATCTTTTCATCTCTAGCACCTGGTTCACATAGGAACTTAGTGCAGGTTGTAGGATGAAGGAAAGAATAAACGAATGGAGCGGGCCTTATCTGGATTTTAAAGCTTGCCTGGGGAGGAGGGTGTAGAAAAAGTGAATTCAAGGATCCAAAATAGCAGTGGGAGCTGGGATGCAAAACAAGAGTTGCGTTTTGTTTGAAAGTTGAAAATCTGCATTAGAAAAATACCGGATAGTCACCAGACACAGCATGACAGGATGTGCTCATGCTACAAAGATGGGAGGGTTGAGTGGGGGGAGGCTTGGAATTTCCCCAGCTGAACTTTATACCTTGAATGATGTCTGTCTCTAAGAGCTTGCTGCTCTCCTCAGGACTTTTATCCATTCAACACATTTTTATCAAGCACCTATTCCATGGGGAAGATATGCCTCCCCTCGAGGAGCATGAAAATTGGCCCTTAAGGGGTGAAAAAAAACTTACTCTCTTTATGTGTAAAGCACAAATATACACATAGTATATGTAGACATATATCTGTAGTGTTAACATTTCATAGTAGGGGGGATTAGGAAAAAAAAAGTCTGAAAAGTTTCCTTAGAAGGATGATAATGAAAATGATTGAGAAACGGACCTACTCTGTGCCAGGCATTCTTCTGGTTAAAGCGCCAACTCCCATGAAACTTTCGCTCTTACGAGGCAGAAAGGCAGTAAACAAATAAGTAACTATAACCGTGAACTAATAATAAATTCTATGAGGCAGAAAAGCAGGCAAGGGGCTGGAACATTTGAGGAATGGGTGGGGCATGTCTGTGGTTCTTTTAGGTAGGGTAGGTGAGGGATGGACTCTGATGAGGTGACGTTTGAGAAGAATCTGGAAGAAGTAAGAGGTGAACAGTGGAAATATTTTGGGAAAGACCCTTCCAGGAAGAGGTAATAGCTTGGTGCAATTAAGAACAGCAAGGAAGCCAGGTGGGCAGGAGTGGATGGATGAGGGAAGGATGGTAGAAAAGGAGATTGGAGGTAGAGGCAGGGGCCAGATGACATGGGCCTTGTAGGCCATACTGAGGGGTTTGGGTTTTGTTCTCTGTGTGATGGAAAGCTGCTGGAGAGCTTTATGCAGGGGAGTGACATGATTTGATTTATCTCTCCTTTTTTATTTTTTGAGATGGAGTCCTGCTCTGTCTCCCAGGCTGGAGTGCAATGGCATGATCTCGGCTCACTGCAACCTCCACCTCCCAGGATCAAGCAATTCTTCTTGCTTCAGCCTCCCGAGTAGCTGGGATTACAGGCACCTGCCAGCATGCCCAGCTAATTTTTGTATTTTGATAGAGACGGGGTTTCACCATGTTGGCCAGGCTGGTCTTGAACTCCTGACCTCAGATGATCTGCCCACCTTCCTTTCCCAAAGTGCTGGGATTACAAGCGTGAGCCACCGTGCCTGGCCTCTTTGTGTGTGTGTGTGTGTGTGTGTGTGTACTTTAAGTTCTGGGATACATGTACAGAAGGCACAGGTTTGTTACCTAGGTATACATGTGCCATGGTGGTTTGCTGCACCCATCAACCTGTCATCTAGGTTTTAAGCCCCACATGCATTAGGTATTTCTCCTAATGCTCTCCCTCCCCTTGCTCCCCACCCTCCGACAGGCCCTGGTATGTGATGTTCCCCTCCCTGTGTCCAATGTGTTCTCATTATTTAGCTCTTACTTTTGAGTTATCTTTTAATAAGATCTCTCTGACTGCTATTTGGAGGGTGGACTGCAGAGGCAGGAGTGGAATCAGGAGACCTCACTGTTATGCAGGTCTCCGAGGTGGGAGCTGATGGTGGCTTGGGTGAGGGTAAACAGTTAGATTCTAGGTGTACTGTGAAGGCAGAGCTTGCCGGACCCACAGAGGGATTGAAAAAAAGATCTCCTTTCTACCAGCTGCTAGCCTCTCTTGTGAAGGCCAGGCTGAGTACATAGTTATCTAGCATTCTGCAGTTACTTATTTTTCATCTGTATATCTTGCCACCTTATCTAGTCTTTGAATTCCTTTAGGGAAGAAACCATTTTTGTTTACGTCTCCAGGAGCCAGACAGTGGGGCCGAATGGTTAAAAGTGTTAGTTGTATGTGTTAGGTTGATGTTTTAACTGCTTAGCTGCTGCTCCTCCTCCTCCTTCTCTTCTTTTTCCTTCTCCTCCTCCTCTTTTTTAATCAAGTGAGGACAGCAATGGCATTTTTTTTTATGGCTTTTGAGAGTGAAGTGAGATTTGCATGAAAGTGCCTTGTTGGCTGGTTGTGATGTCTCATGCCTATAATACCAGCACTTTGGGAGGCCGAGGTGGTGGATTGCTTGAGCCCAGGAATTTGAGACCAGCCTGGGCTACATGGCAAAACCACTTGGAGCACTTTTCCCCTTCCATGTCTTGGTTTTCCTTCATGTGAAAGGGAAGGCGACGCTTACTTAAAAAAGTGGAGACTCTCAAATAATTTACATTGTATTCTAAGTGTAAAAGGTCACGTTGAGGGTGATGGAGAAGCCATTACATGTCACTTGAGGGAAGTGAGTGTCTCTAGTGAATCATTATGAGTAAACGGGTTTGGTGCTGCAGCATGAGCAATACAAAACGTTTATATAGTAATCACCAAATTGTGTGGATCCAACCAGAATTAAAAAAATGCCTGAGCTTTGGCTTAGGGCCATGACTGAACGGGAGCATGAAGCCTGGCATGGAACAGAAGGAATGAAAGGCATGGATGTAGCACAGCGATAGACATAAATAGATGCAAGTTTAAGCAGAGATGAAAATGCGTGGCTGCCGCTTTTTCCCTCTGCACTCACGGCAGGCTCAGAGCTGGAATTAGAACTCTGGCAGCAAAACTCCCAGAGCCTGTTGTCTAAGTGTTACACTTTGCTTTCTCCAGATATACCCAAATGTTACCCCAGAATCCTTCTACTGGTAGATTAATTCCCCCTGGCTTCATTCAGATACTGGGGTTCAGGTTTATTTTACAGTTGCTGTTCATTTGTTCACCCACTCATTCATTTGTCCACAATTTAAACACTACTTTTGTGCATCCGCCATGTGCCAGGCACGGTTAGGTGCCAGGGATCCAGTCGTGAATAAAACAATCTCGGCTTGGGGCTACATTTAGTGGAAGCAACACTTCTTGTTTAGGACTATCAGTGATGGGAGGACCCAGGGTTTGTGTGTTTGCCACAAATTTAATGGTGCCCTTTTCTGTACTGAACCAGAAAATCTTCTAATTGGTGAAGAAAATCAGCAACAATCTGAAAAATAACATATAGCTCCCTATACTTCACCCTGGACTGGAACCTCGGCCACCTGCCATCATTTTCTGACCAGGCTGATTTAGCTATTTGACCTTGGTCCTCAATTATAACTCATGTTGAAGCAGTGGTTTCTCATACATTAGTTTACTTTGCTCCTTCGAATACCTGATTGGTGAGAGAGGACCATTTCTAAGGAGGTCTCTGATGTGTAGAGAGGTTATGTGACCTGCCTAGTTCTCACAGCTGGTAGGAGAAAAGCTAGGGCTAAAACCCAGTTCTAACTTCTGTCACCATTTTTTTTTTTTTTTTTTGAGACAGTCTCACTCTGTCACCCAGGCTGGAGTGCAGTGGCATGATCTCAGCTCACTGCAACCTCCACTTCCCAGTTTCAAGCAATCCTCCTGCCTCAGCCTCCTGAGTAGCTGGGACTACAAGTGTGTACCATCATGCTCAGCTAATTTTTGTATTTTTAGTAGACATGGGGTTTCACCATGTTGGCCAGGCTGGTGTCAAACTCCTGACCTTGTGATCCCCTCACCTTGGCCTCCCTAAGTGCTGGGATTACAGGCATGAGCCACCGTGCCCAGCCTATCACCTTGTTTTTATTATCTCATCATGCTGTCATCTTAATGTTTTTAACTTTTCAGTTTCCCCATCTTTAAAATAAGGAAATTAAACTGTGTGGTTTGTAAAAGTAAGTTCCATCCCTCCCTTCCTCCCTCCTTCCCTCTCTCCTTCCCTCTCTCCCTCTCTCCTTCCCTCCCTTCCCTCCCTTCGTTTTCTCGCTCCCTCCTGTTCCTAGACCAAACTGAGGGTCAGGCTGCTATTTCTCGGGGCCCAATAACAAGATGCAGATGAACTGGGGAGGAAGATAATTTTGATTTCTGTAACCGGTTACAGGGAGAAGGCCAGGAAGTTATCACTAGACCAACTCAAAATTACAAAGTTTTCTAAATTATATGTCTACATGTAAGTGTGCATTCATCTAAAGACATTAGTGATTAATTTCTTTTAATCTATAACTAAGGTCTGAGTCCTGAAGACCTTCCTTTAGAGCCTCAGTAAATTTACTTCATCTAAATGGGTCCAGGTGCTGGGGTGGTTACTTATCTTGTCTCCTGCTAAATCAGGGAGGTTCAGGGAGTTCCTTTAGACCCCCAATACACTTGTTTGTGGAGGCCTGGGGAGTTTCTTCAGATCCCCATTAAAACTTGTTTAATCCTAAATGGGTCCTGTTAAGAATTCCTTTGTTATTTTGTCATGCTTTAGTGTCCAGGCAAAACTCTTGGTGGGCTTTTGTGCATTCTAGCTTTTGTATAAGGGCACTGGCTCAATCAGCTTTTAATGTCTACCCTAGTTAGTCAGTGCTGGGACAGTTGTGATGGAAGCCTGCATTATTGAGACCTAGCCTCCCTCCCTTCCTCCCCTCCTCTCTCCTCCCCTCTCCACCTCCCTCCCTTTGTTCCTTCCTTCCATCCTTCCATCCATCCTTCACTGGAGTTCCTACTATGATCAAGACATTATGCTAGAAGCTGGAAATAATGTTACAAAAAACACATGCACAGACCCCATTAAGAAAGTTAAAAAGCCACCCAAAGAATGGGAGAAAATATTTGCAAATTATACATGTGGGACTTGTATCTAGAATATATAGAGAACCCTTACAACTCAATAATAAAAATACAAACAACTCAATTACAAAATTGACAAAAAAATCTGAATAGACATTTCTCCAGAGAAGCTATACAAATGGCCAGTAAGCACATGAAGAGATACTCAACATCATTAGCCATAGGAAAATGCAAATCAAAACCATAGTGAGATACCACTTCACACCTACTAGGATAACTATACTCAAAAGATAGACATTAACAAGTATTGGCAAGATGTGGAGAAACTGGAACCCTCATACACTGCTGGTGGAATTGTAAAATGGTGTGGCCGCTTTGGAAAACAATCTGGCCATTCACCAAATGATAGCCGTAGAGTTAACCTATGACACAGAAATTCCACACTTAGGTATACATCCGTGAAAGGAAAATAGATCTCAGGACTCCCAAAATCACTAAGCCAAAGGGAAGTCAAACTGAAACTGTATTAGGTAAACCTGCCTCCCATTTTATTCCTACGCAAGCTAGCTACAAAGATAAAAAAGCTACATACCTCCCTCACAATTTGCCCACAAGGAAATTCCTTGTGGACAAAGGACAGAGAGAATTCAGTCATTCCTCTGCTCATGTGAGACCAATGCATGCCTGATTGCTTCCTCCGCCCTATTATTTCACTAAGTCAGACTAAGTCATAAGTGACTATTCCTCTACCCTCCTCTCACATGTAAATTGTGTATTCAGTAAAAGGCTAACCAGAGACCAAAACATGCAACAGTTTGTCTCGCATCTACCTATGATCTGGAAGCCCCCAACCTCGCTTCTAGTTGTCCCACCTCTCCAGACTGAACCAGTGTACATCTTACATACATTGATTGATGTCTCATATTTCCCTATAATGTATAAAACCAAGCTGTGCCCCGAACACCTTGGGCACATGTTGTCAGGACCTTCCGAGGCTGTGTGACAGGCATGTGCTTAACCTTGGCAAAATAAACTTCCTAAATGGATTGAGATCTGTCTCAGATACTTTTGGATTCACACATCCATGAGAAATGCAAACATATGTCCACACAAAACTTGTACCTGAGTATTCATTCATAGAAGCATTATCAAATAGGCAAAAGGTAGCAACAACCCAAATGCCCATCAGCTGATGAATGGATAAATAAAATGTGGTAGATCCTTACGATGGAATATTATTCATCCCTAGGAAGGATTTACTGATACGCATTAAAACATGGATATATCTTGCAAGCATTATCCTAAGTGAAAGAAGTCAGTCACAAAAGGCCACTGATTATATGATTTCATTTATATAAGATGTCCAGCATATATATAGACAGAAAGTAGATTAGTGATTCCCCAGGGGTGAGGGAGGGGAATGGAGATTGACTGCTAATGGTTATGAGATCTAATTTTGGGATGATGAAAATGTTCTGGAATTGATTATGATGGTTGTACAACTCTGCAAATATACTAAAAAACCAATGTGTTTTTCACTTTAAGTAGGTGCATTGTCTGGTATGTGAGCTATAACTCAATAGGGCTATCATATACTTATTTTATTATTATTTTTTGGAGATGGAGTCTCACTTTGTCACCCAGGCTGGAGTTTCATTGTGCAATCTTAGCTCACTGCAACCTCTACCTCCCGGGTTCAAGTGATTCTTCTGCCTTAGCCTCCCAAGTAGCAGGGACTACAGGTGTGTGCCACCATGCCTGGCTAATTTTTGTATTTTTGTTAGAAATGGGGTTTCATCATGTTAGGTGAAACTTGAACTCCTGACCTCAGGTGATCCGCCTGCCTCAGCCTCCCAAAGTTCCGAGATTACAGGTGTGAGCCACCACACCTGGCCTGTATACATATTTAAAAAACACTAGCATGGTCTCTGTGCTTGTGGAAAGCAGTCTTGTTGGAGAGATAATTTTAATCAAATAATTATACAAAATTATCTAACAATTACAAATTATAGTGAAGGAAAAGAATCCCATATTATGAAAGAGACTAGCTGGAGGCTAATGGGGGGGCGGTAGGTAAACATTCAAGTGCTCTTACAGAGATCCCCAAGTAACAGTGGCTTAAATAAGGTAGATGTTCCTTTCTTGCTGATCTATCAGTGCAGGTGTAAGTGGTCTAGGGTGCATATGGAAGCCTCACCATTTTGGGGCTCTTCTGGCATGCTGCTCTGCTGTTCCCTGGGGGGCTGCACTCATTTGCATGGTCCACAGTGGCTCTCTACCATGCCTACAGTCCAAGCCTGAGAAGAGGGAGGGAAACAGTACAAAACTCTCCACTCCTGCTCATATTCAGCACTTTGTCACACCCAGTGGGGAAACAAAGTCAGATGTCCATCTGTTCAGATAGCACTTAAGGGTTCTATTAGAAGAGAATATATATTGGGCAAACAATTAGCAATCTCTGCCATAGATGGCCTCTCTGAGGAAATGACATTGAAAGCAAGAACCTCGGGATAAGTTGATGTTAAAGAGATGAACGAGTTTTCCAGGCCAGGGGGATGGCATATGGAAGGGCCATGAGGCAGGAAAGGCCAGCTACCACATGTAATGATGCTTAACGATGTGCGTGTCTACCGTGCACATCCCCTCCAGATTTTTTTTGTTTTAATAGAGTCTCTGTGGCCCAGGCTGGAGCACAGTGGTGCAATCATAGCTCACTGCACCTTCCAATTCCCAGGCTCAAGCGATCCTCCCACCACATGCCACAATGCATGGCTAATTTTTTATTTCTAGTAGAGAGAAAGTCTCTCTATGTTGCCCAGGCTAGTCTTGAACTCCTGGGCTCAAGAGATCCACCCACGTCAGCATTCCAGACTGCTGACCTGGCCCCCTCCGATGTTTATAACTCATGAGTACCAGGACTAGGCGTGGTACTGGGAAGCAGCTGCATTGGATTTACCAGGCTTTTCACTCTTGTATTTTACAGGGCTGGGACAGGCCTGGACTGCAAGGAGGGGTCTTTGCACCATCTCTGAAAAGCCTATGTGTATCCTCAGCTTTGAGAACTGAATTCCATGGGTTGTGTCAGTGTCAGACCTGTGAAATTCAGTTCTTCAGCTGGGATATCTCTGTCATCGTGGGCTTGAGGACACTGGAGAGAGTAGATCATGGAGAACTTCAGTCTGCTGAGGAGCTTGGAAGACTGGAGACAGAAGGCAGAGTCTCAGGCTCTGAAGGAATAAGGAGTGTGGGTTCCTGTGAGAAATGTTCATTTGATTGTGAAAAGACTTGAATTCTATGCTAAGCAGGGTTCCAAGTAGCTAAATGAATGATCTCAGCAAGTCTCTTTTGCTGCTGCTGCTGCTGCTGCTACTCGTTTACATTTATTGATTACTTAACGATGATTCAGGTACTGTCGTAAGTGCTTTACATGCTGTTATAGGAGACTCTTGGGAGAAATCTCTTTAATGAAGCTTGAGACACAGGCATTGCCATGCAATGATTTTTTTCCCCCTCTTCACAGAATCAGAGGGAATAACAGAATGTGACAATGATTCTTTAGCATGGACTGCTGAGGCTTCTGGTTCCTTTTTAAGATCTGTGGTGAAAGAAGATGAGAAACATGGGTATGCCCTTCTTTTGGTCCCCCTCTTCCTTTATTTGAATCTTTACTTCCTTCTATAAATATATTAGGGCTACATTGTCCCCTTGTATTTCAAACAAGGCAAAAAGAGGTTGTAATTAGACTTTACTCCAATCCTCAGTTTCTCCACGGAACAGGAATGCAAAGGTTTTGAAGGCCTCTCTATTTGCTGACATGGTCAGCTGGGTGCCGTGGGCCAAGTCCTTCTGTTGCCCTCCTCTGTCACCAAGTAAGCTAGGTCCATTCTGAGGCTCAGGTTTGCTGTGCTGATGACCACTTTTAGGCAGAAAGTTAGAGGCCTCACGAGTGCTATATAGACTTTATCAGGCTTTAGATTTGGTGGGGAATAAGGAATGTGATTTGTCTTTTGGGAACTGATTTTTGATTCATCGTTGTCTCTTGGTGTCCTGGAATTTCCATGTCATTACAGTCTACTGAACGAAAGAGTAACCTGTGCCAGAGGAGAGGCGGGTGAAAGACTCCACGGCATGCTCATTCTCGGTCTGTCTTCTCAGTGACACCAAGGTTTACTGAGTACCCACTATGTGCTGAGCACTGTGCTCAGGGCTTTGTATGCATGATCTCAGTGAATCTCACCAAGCCTCATCTGGAAAATGGGGACAAATTAACAACAGGATGGCAAATTAAAAAACACGTAACCATGTTCTACAGATGCAAAGGGGTGCTTGGTTATTATGAAGGCCCCCTGGCAAGCGTGTGGGACATGGGTGTGTTCTCTGGGTTGTACTGATCAGATCAAGGACCTCCCCCACCCTTCTCACACTCTGCCCACTTCCGCCCTTTGCTTATCAGACCCTTAGCCAGTGACTCATTCTAGAACCAGAACCTTGGTGAAATCTCAACTGAGACCAGAGATCGGTGTCTTCAGTCCTAGACTGATGGAGAAAATCCAGAATGTATACTAGAAGCTCCAAGTGCTCTGGGTTTCACCTCGTCCGTGCTGTAGACACTGACTTTGGCTCAGAACTCTGATTTAGTACAGAAGGCTCATTTTAATTTCAGGGGCACTATTCCTGAAGCAAACCTAATAAATGAAATGTGGAATTCACAGATACACACACACATTAAAAAATTAACCTGGTGTATCTGTGAAGAGTAGGCAGAAATTCACTGTATAAAATAATGCTTCATTTCATAGAGAATTTGTGTTAAGATTCCATTAGATAGTACATTTCTCAAAGATTTTTGAGGTTGTATTTGCTTTATCAAAACTTGGTTTATGTAAGTGGAAAAAGCATGTTGCAAAATAACTTGGTGTCTGTGATTCAGTTTATGTAAAATAATAAATGTGTGTAGGAATACTTGTGTTGAAAGATGTACATCGATTTGTTAACAATGATTATCTCTGAGATGGTGGGATTTGCGATGTGTTTTTCTTTTTTTTTTTGTATTTTTCTCTGTTGTTTGACTTAGAACATGTTTAGTTACAATAATAAAGTTATTGAAGACAATGTAACACCCAATTGTGATGAGTCCAGACAGTATTCATGCTGTGCATTTCTTAGTATGTTGTACAGGTGAGTCATGGAGGAGTGGAGAGAGAGTCCTGATTTGTTGTCCCATGAAGAAGACAGGCACAGGATAATATGTAGTGTGATTCTTTTTTTTTTGCAAGAGGAGAAATGTGTGTGTGTCCATGTAAGTGTATGGATGTCCAGTGGGTAGTGGGTGTTAAGATTGCAAGGGATTTTTTTCCTCTCTTCCTTAATTATGCTTTTCTGCCTAAATAAAAAAAGAGCACTCTCCAAAAATCCATCCATGTGTGCCAGTGGTTTTAAATGTGTTTCTTGGACCAGCAGCATCAGTATATCCTGTGACTTTTTTTTGAGTCACTCTGTCACCCAAGCTGGAGTGTGGTGGCATGATCTTGGCTCACTGCAACCTCCGCCTCCTGGGTTCAAGCAATTCTCTTGCCTCAGCCTCGCAAGTAGCTGGGATTACAGGCGCCCGCTACTATGCCCGGGTAATTTTTGTATTTTTAGTAGAGACGAGATTTCGCCTTGTTGGCCAAGCTGGTCTTAAACTCCTGACTGCAGGTGATTCGCCCACCTTGGCCTCCCAAAGTGTTGGGATTACAGGCATGAGCCACCACGCTTGGCCTGGGAATGACTTTTGGATTAGCCAACCAACCTGTGAACTTTTTAGAAATGTAAATTTTCAGGCCCCACTCAAGACCCCCTGAATAGAAAACTCTAGGGGTAGGGCCCAGCAATTTCTGTTTTACCAACCCTTTGGCTGACTTTTATGCACACTAAAGTTTTAGTACTGATAGGGTCAATCAAGGGACATCTCCATTCCCCTGGAACTGAAATATAGCTGACATTGACATGAAAGATGCTGGCCCACTCCTACAGGTATGCATGCAAGTATTCTGCAAAACTTATTTCTGAGAGATGAATAGCAGGACCACAAAGCTTCAAGATCGTTAAAGTGATATTTCCACCAGTGAATAGTAGATCTTTAGGTTTTTAATGTGCAAACTTTAGGTGCATAAAACCACCTGAAGAAGTTGTCAATTAAGGCAGGCTCCTGGGTCATACCCCTGACCCACAGACTAAGCATTTCCAGGGATCTGTCATTTTAACCATCCCTCACTTGAATGTCATCAAGGAGGTCCTAGGACAACACTTAGAGCGACTATTCTAGGCTTTTTCAAATGCTGTTTTCCCCCTCCGTACTGTTATGTTTCTTCTTTCCAATTCATCCTTTCTCTTCCTGTTGTGATTGATGGGGTCTCAGAAGCAGATTAGCCATCCTTTCTGCTCTGTGCTTGGGAGAGAATAGCTCACATGCTGCTAGAGAGGTGCCTTGGGAGTAATAATAAGGATAATGGAAGTATTGATTTGCCATCCTCCAATAACAGGGGAAGGTCATGATTTATCAGCTCACATTAATGGGACGAGGTGGAAAGTTGGACAAACTACCTCACAGTCTGCCTTTCCCTGGTTCTAGGTTGCTGGGATTCAGTGATTTAGGGACACAGTGGTTTCCTAAGTCCTGCCAGCAGTCAAACCTTTGTTAGTTAAAAGGGAAATTTCTTTTTTCATATTTTCTCACATCTAGACTCTTGCCCTCTTTTCTAATAATATTTCAGAGAGACAGCTCCCAGTTTGGGTGTCCAGGTGGTCAGAGAGTCTGGAAAAATGCTCTGGGGGCAGGAAACCAGGAAACAAGCCATCTTGTCTAGTTCCTCTTTGCTGTTGTTAGCACTAAGGTGATTTCACAACAGGTTTTTAAGGACGTTCTGCTCCTATCTCCTGCAGAAGCCCTTCCAAGTAGAAGAGTTAACTTTGATTATTCCTGGGAAAGTGCAGCAAATATAATTAGAACTTTTCTTTATTGGATATTTACAATACTCCAGGTATCTTGTATTAAAGAAAGATTTCTCTATTTTCTATATCTGAAAACTGAGGCTCAGGGAGGTTACATAATTTGCTTAAATTTCACACACAACATGTTAAGTGTCACAGTTAGACTGCACAGGGAGAGCCTATGTTCCTTTCATTAAAGTTTGTACTGTATTAGGATTTACAGTTTGTAAAGCACTTTAACACACATTAGTATATTTGTTGAACACCACATTCTTCAGTGAAGTAGCTCTTCTTTTTTTTTTTTTTTGAGACAGAGTCTTGCTTTGTCACTCAGGCTGGAGTGTAGTGGTGTGGTCTCAGCTCACTGAAAGCTCCGCCTCCTGGTTCAAGCTGGGATTACAGGTGCCCACCACCACGCCCGGCTAATTTTTGTATTTTTTAGTAGAGATGGGGTTTCGCCATGTTGGCCAGGCTGGTCTCGAACTCCTGACCAGTGATCTGGTTGCCTCAGCCTCCCAAAGTCCTGGGATTACAGGCGTGAGCCACCGTGCCTGGCCATAGCTCTTCTTATAATCCTAATTTTAGAGATAGGAAAGTGGAATTTACAAAAGATTTTGCAACGTATCTGTCCCCCGTGCCATATAGCTGGTAACTGATGACGTAGAGCCTCAAAATCAAAATCCCTATAGCAAAAAGTTCACTTTTACCTGAAAAAGTATACGAATATACATAAACTTGGAAGGAAAGAAAAAAAAATCTTTAGCCTCCGTTTCTCCAATGTGACTGAAAACAGAAGAGCATGCATTGAGGCCCACTATGACTTATTCCTCCACCTGTGCCTTTGGTCAGCAGGAGTGAGCCCCTGTCCATGACCAATTTCACCCCCGGGACACAGTTATACTTTAAAATATGTGATAATTAAGAAACCATATGTGCTTTTTCTTTGGGTTCTGCAATGCTCCTAAGACTGGTCAGATTTCACTGTCTCTGGTCAGCACATTTTTTTTTTTTTTTTCTGAGACAATCTCACTCTGTCACCCAGGCTGGAGTGTAATGGTGCTATCTCGGCTCACTGCAACCTTTACCTCTCGAGTTCAAGCGATTCTCCTGCTTCAGCTTCCTGAGTAGCTAGAATTACAGGCGTGCACCACCATGCCTGACTAGTTTTTGAATTTTTAGTGGAGATGGGGTTTTGCCTTGTCGGCCAGGCTGCTCTGGAACTCTTGACCTCAAGTGATCCATGTGCCTCAGCCTCCCAAAGTGCTGGGATTACAGGTGTGAGCCACCACACCTGGCCATATTTTCTTATTTTAAAAACTTACTTTTCTTCTTATATATGTAGTATGAATGTATTGCAAATAAGTTTGAATATATGGGAAACTATAAAAGAGAAAGTTTGAAATTATTAAAATTTTAAATTATGCAATTATTATGTGTTTTTTTACTGGAAATTTGGAGAATTCAGAATATCATAGGAGAAAAACGTTATCTATACACTTACAGATTACCATTTTGGGTTGTTTCTTTTCATTTTCACTTTTTTCTTTTCTTTTACACGATTGGGATTTTCTTTTAATTTGTGTATCTGTGTTTTGTGTTCTGTTGTTTAACGTTTTAGAGTGTGCTTTTCCTCATGTCCTTGCATGGTCTTTTTATGCATTTTAAATGGGGGCATATGCAGTTCAAGGGGTGGATGCGCCTTTGTTTACATGATCGTTTCCTTATTATCAGACATTCTGAACCTGGGTCTCTTGACTCTAAATCTGCTGCTATTCCCCCCACTCCCCCCTCACATATCTGTCTCTATTTCCTTTAGCTTCTTGTTTGCATTTATTTGATAATTATTTGTGATGATTTTAGGAGTGTAAAAAACAGTATAAATAAATGTATTTTGCATTACTACATAACAGTGCTAGTGTTGAGGATTTACTATGTGCCAATCTCTATTTCAATACTTTGAAGAGCTTCTCATTAAAGCCCTCATCTCCCACAACAACAGTAGATACTGTTATCATTCCCATTATATAGATGATGTCACAGACACACACAGAGGCTAAGTATCACAGCACATTCATTTGTGTCTAGCAAAACATCCAGCTTCCAGAGTCATATACAAACAGGCATTTATTTGTTCTTAGCCAGTCTGAATACGGGGAACTACTATTAGCATTTGGGTTCGAGGCTCAGTGACATCAAGGCTGTTGTCACTGCAGAACTTTTCTCTTGTGCCTCTTGGTTTTAAAATGGCTGTAAAAGTTGTAGATATTACATCCTGATTCAAGAGAGGAAGGGAGAGAAACTGATGGTGTGGACTGGTCACGTCTGCTCCTTTTATCAGGAAAGCACATTTTCTTTCCAGAATCCCCTTCGTCTCCCCAGCAGAATTCCACTCATGCATTATTGTGTTTTTCATGACCGCTGCCAACTCCAGAAGAGACTGGGAAACTGACTGTTTAACTTTTTCAACCTCTGGAGTGGAAGAGAGGTTGGCAAAGACTTTTTTTTTCTTTCTTTCTTTTTTTTTTTTTTTTGAGACAGAGTCTGCTCTGTCACCCAGGCTGGAGTGCAGTGGCACGATCTCAACTCACTGCAGCCTCCACCTCCCGGGTTCAAGCGACTCTCGTGCCTCAGTCTCCCAAGTAGCTAGGACTACAGGCATGTGCCACTATGGCTGGCTAATTTTTGTATTTTTAGTAGAGACAAGATTTCAACATGTTGGTCAGGCTGGTCTTGACTCCTGACGTCAAGTGATCCACCTGCCTCTGCCTCCCAAAATCCTGGGATTATAGGCTTGAGCAACTGTACCTGGCCTGGGAATCACTTTTGCTATAGATTAAATTATGTCCCCCAGAATTCATATGTTGAAGCCCTAACCCCTCAGTGTGACTGTATCTAAAGATAGGGTCTAGGAGGTCATTACGGTAAAATGACGGCCATAAGGGTGGGGCCCTATTTCAACAGGACTATGGTCTTATAGGAAGAGGAAGATTCAATCTCTCTCTCTCTCTCTCCTACCCCATCGCCACCCCCACCTCTCATGGCGACACAGTGAGAAGGTACAAAACTTCACCATGTTGTCATCCTAATCTCAGACTTCTAGCTTCCAAACTGTGAGAAAATAAATTTGTTTTTTAAGCCACCCATTCTATGGTATTTTGTTATGGTAGTACGAGCTGACCAAGACAAATGGCCACAAGATATCTGCCCTGGTCAAGTGTTGGTCTTATTTTTCCTAGCAGCCGATTTCATACAGGGACCAACCATCGGCTAAGAATCCATGTATATCACATCTCTGGCTTGGAATATGGTTGGAAGTGGTCCAGTGCCTGCCAAACCTCATCTCTCACTGAATATAACACCATCTAATACATGCCAACATTTTCATCAATATTAGTGTCACCGCAAAGTGCTATTAAAATAGAAGTGGTTTCATACATTATTTATCTGCAACGTGTCTACTGAGTCATTCTTTTGCTGGAGAGCTGTCTCCTTGGCATTTATAAACTTGGTAACAAATCTGCAGCTCACTGGATTCCTATCTTCAGGCTGTGACAGGGGAGAGGAGGCTCCATGGACTGTTTGGGCTGAAAGTAGTAGTTGTATCTCTTCTCTCAGCCCGGAACACATTTATAAGTGTCTGGTTGCAGGTGATCTGAACTAGGGGCTACACAATGGAGATTCTGAAAATGATTGGCTGTAACCCACTTTCTTTTAGTTAGAGGGGGTTCTAAAAGGATACATTATTTATTAGTGATTTTCAATTGTGATTATTTTAAAATCAGAAATTCAAAATGACAATTCTAATCAGTGGGAATACATTAATGAATAAAATAGTCATTACTGTCTTCATGGAATTGATGTTCTAGTAAAGGGGAGATTTCATATATAAAACTAGATTTCTGGCTGTTTGAAGTACCAAAAGAAGTGACAACTCTGGGCTGCCTTTTTTTCATGACAACTATCACCTGGATCCAGGAAGCCACTTTATTTATTTATTTATTTATTTATTTATTTATTTATTTATTTATTTATTGAGATGGATTCTTGCTCTGTTGCCCAGGCTGGAGTGCATGATCTCGGCTCACCGCAACCTCCGCTTCCCCGGTTCAAGTGATTCTGCTGCCCTAGCCTTCCGAGTAGCTGGGATCACAGGCATACACCACCACGCCCGGCTAATTTTTGTGTTTTTCATAGAGATGGGGTTTCACCATGTTGGCCAGGGTGGTCTTAAACTCCTGATCTCAGGTGATCCACCCCATCTTGGCCTCCCAAAGCGCTGGGGTTATAGGCATGAGCCACCACACTTGGCAGGTGGAGTCACTTTTAGATGGAGTATGAGAACTGTCATTTGTCACACTCCTCATCACTCCTATTGTCTCATTTGATCCACATGGAATCTCAATGGAGTAGATACCACTATTATTATTATTATTATTATTACCATTGTTACTGCCACTTGCAGACAAAGAAACTGAGGCTCAAAGAGGTGAAGTGACTGGCCAAGGTTTTCTAACTGTAGAAGGTGGAGTGTGATATGAACCCACTTCTATGCAACTTCAGAGGCTGAAGTCTTTGCCACTATGCAGAGTGGTAATTCAGGAGGCAGGAACACAAAAATATCACTAAGCAAAAACATTCAACCCATATAAGATCAAATTAGAGCAGTGTATCAGCAGGAAACAGATGGCATCCTCAAATTAGGATAACTCAAGCAGAGTTTCATAAAGAAACTATTTACAAAGGCGTGGGCAGAGTGTAGGGAAACTGCAAGGCATAGTGCAGAACCCTAGATTAGTAACAGTAGGGCTGCATTACCACTCCTAAGCCTTTAGGGGCAGTTGAGGGGGTGGGTTACTGAAACTGGGGAGACAGAATTGTGGGGAGGACTGCCTTATTTGAGCTAACATCTTTTGCAGTGAAAAGCAGCCAGCACTTGGGGACTCCACAGGGAGAGAACTTGGAGAATAAATACCCCAAGCTCATGCTCCAAGTTGTCTCTACTCCTTCCCTTTCATCTCCTGCCAATTGGAAGTCAGAGGGCAACAAGCCTTTGATGCCTTCCTACAGGTCAGCCTCTGGGAGCACAAAGTAGGGCAGAGAAGAGTGGAGAATGGTCCAGGGGACAAACTGGACATCCAGCACAAGACGCAAGTCCAAGTCAGGAAGAGCATGCTAGGGGACGAGGGAGAGTGGGGAATCAGAATATACCACCTCAAAATATGCTTCTGTAGCAGAAGGATTATTCTGAGCTGAAGGCATTTGAGATTCAACAGATGCAGAAAGACGCTTTCCCTAAGCATCCCTTATCTGACTAAAACTTCTGAGAAACGAGGACTGCCATAAATCCCTTTTCCTGGGGAAGTTTTATGGCCTTGAAGGAGATGGAAAGCTGCACCAAAACGGACCTCCATAAACAAACTTCACAAAGATAGCTCTTACCTTCCTTGAGTTTTCTCCCTGTATTTACCTCCTACAGTTTTGGGAAGCCTAAAACCCAAACCCCGTTTCCCATGTCTTGTCACATCTCTATAAATGTATCATCCTTTGTTGCAATGATTTAAAAGCCTCCAAGCCTTGTCACTTTTTTGGGCGTGTTTCCTCTAGTTTATGAACCACCTCCACAGGCCACATAAACTTGTAAAATCACACAAAGTTTGTATGCTCCCCCCACCTCCTGTTAATCTGTCTTTTGACAGTTTACTTTGCAGGCACGGGCCCTCAGCCTCCAAAGGTAGAGGAAACTTCCCCTCTTTTACAGTAGTGATGATGAGCAGGGGAAGAAATAAAGATAAGGATGAGTGCAGCTTTGATGGGGCTGGGAAAGCATCTCCTTTTCCTTCTCACTCTTACTCTCAGTCCTGTGAGGCCACCTTGTCTACCAGAAAAATCATTGATTCCACATCAGAGATTTCTCGAATTTGCAAGACAGGACTTGATACCTCTGTTTTGATGACTTTTCAGATGGACAGATGGTTGAACTATGCAGGCTGGTGTCTTCCATTTTTTGAGGAATGGTAGAGGGCATTAAACTCTACCTTCAGAAAGCGATGTTGTAAAACCTCCAAGACAGGTCTACCTGTTTTTCAAGTTCTCTAAAATCGATTCAGCCCAATCCTTGTCAAATACCATATATCCTGCTAAACTGAGCTATGTATTACCCACCACCAAAAACCATTTACTTGCTTACTTTCAGAATTTGCCGTTTCTGAAATCAACTGGACCATGGCTTTAGATCTTTAGGAAAGTAGGTTTTCATCAGTGTATTTCAATCATCTTTACAGTGACATTTCCCACAGCCCACCCCAGAGACAGAATATCACTGTCAGCATAAGTAACAGTAACAAATACAGGAGCAGTTTAGTTAACACTTTAACAATTCAAATTGTCTATAAACCTAGTGTTCCTGGTTCAGAAACAGTGTGCTTCTGAGAATATATAGGGTGAGAGGGCAGAGGCACATAGCACTGTTGGATAAGAACATTCACAAGAGGCTGGTATCATAGTTAATTTAGGAATTAGTTGTGACACCATTGTTTATGTCTCCATGAGCGTTTCACTTTCTCTCTTTCTCTCTCTTTCTCCCCCCTCTCTCCCTCTCTCTCTCTCCTCCCTCTCTCCCTCTCTCTCTCCCTCTTTCTCTCCCTCTCTCTTTCTCTCTCTCCCTCTTTCTTTCTTTCTCTTTCTTTCTTTCTTTCTTTCTTTCTTTCTTTCTTTCTTTCTTTCTTTCTTTCTTT
>NW_012115932.1:4329786-4336132 GCF_000951035.1 Colobus angolensis palliatus
CTTCCTTCCCTCCTTCCTTCCTTCCTCTCTCTCTCTCTTTCTTTCGATGGAGTCTTGCTCTGTCTCCCAAGCTGGAGTGCAGTGGCACGATCTTGGCTCTCTGCAACCTCCGCCTCCTGGGTTCCAGTGATTCTCATGCCTCAGCTTCCCAAGTAGCTGGGACTACAGGCGCGTGCCACCATGCCTGGCTAATTTTTTGTGTTTTTCGTAGAGATGGGGTTTCACCATGTTGGCCAGGCTGGTATCATACTCCTAACCTCAAGTGATCCGTCTGCCTTGGCCTCCCAAAGTGCTGGGATTACAGGTGTAAGCCACTGCCCCTGGCCCCATTCTTTTTCCTAGATAATGGAACCCCAATATTGTTCAGAGAGTAAGCAAGCCATGTGCCTCAAAGGAAGCTGAGCTTCCCAGCCCTGCAGATCAAATTGTTTGTCCTACCCAGGTTTGGTGCCCTCACTCTTCACCGATGCTTGCATTAGCAGGACATGCGATGCAGTTCTGACCAGTAGGCTGTGAGAAGTCTTCTGGGGCTGTCTCCAGCACAGTGGCTCCCCCTTACCCACGGGAGAGACATTCCAAGACTCCCACTGGAAGCCTGAAACCGAGAATAGTACTGAAACAGACTGCCATCAGTCAGAACACGTTTCTGTTAACAAATGTAATGCCTTTTCCAACTTAACTAAGCACTTATCACACACTGTGGCTGTAACTTTTGCAATCTGAGGTGTGACAGTAAAACTAGCATGAATTTCTTTTTCCTTCCTCACAATTTCACGGGTAGAAGATTCGTTCATACTGTAGATATTAGCAGCATCAGCAAATGATTTCATTGCTTATTGAGAACTTTCACCTTTTCACGTAAAAGAAGCATTTTAGGCTTCCCTAGCATATTTAAATTGCCACCACTACTCCTCTTGTTCTTTGGGGCCATTATTAAGTAAAATAAGGGTTACTTGAACCCAAGCACTGGGATACAGATACTGTGACAGTAGATCTGATAACAAGATCTGACTAAGTGATTAGTGGGTGGGTAGCGTAGACAGTGTGGAGATGCTGGATAAAGGGGTGATTCGCATCCCAGGTGGGATAGTGTGGGATGGTGCAGGATTTCATCACGCCACCCAGAACAATGCGTGATTGAAAACTTATAAATTGTTTATCTCTGGAATTTTTCATTTAGTATTTTTGGGCCCTGGGTGACCACAGGTAACTGAAACCGAGGAAAGCAAAACTGTGGAAGAGGGGAGATCATTGTATAGGTTTTCTTGCTGCTAGGAAGAGTCGCATAGGGAGAAATAGTTGCCTCTTTTTCTGCTGGACATTATTGTAGCAGCTTGTGGTATTTTGAACTGTGGCAACTAGGAAACGATGGACAGGGAGCTAGATCTCCTGTTGAAAATGGGAGAGTGGGCCGGGCGCGGTGGCTCAAGCCTGTAATCCCAGCACTTTGGGAGGCCGAGACGGGCGGATCACGAGGTCAGGAGATCGAGACCATCCTGGCTAACATGGTGAAACCCCGTCTCTACTAAAAAATACAAAAAACTAGTCGGGCGAGGTGGCGGGCGCCTGTAGTCCCAGCTACTCGGGAGGCTGAGGCAGGAGAATGGCGTAAACCCGGGAGGCGGAGCTTGCAGTGAGCTGAGATCCGGCCACTGCACTCCAGCCTGGGCGACAGAGCGAGACTCTGTCTCAAAAAAAAAAAAAAAAAAAAAAAAAAAAAAAAAAAAAAGAAAATGGGAGAGTGCAAAGATGCTGTTTGACACCCACGAACCACTGAGTTCACCAACCCAAGTTCTATCCTTCCCCAGGTCTTCTAATGTGAGACAATAGGTTTCTCATTGCTGGAGCCTTAGACACAGGGGCGCGGATCCTGATGTGCCATACAGAGGCATGAAATTCAGGAGTCAGAGGGGAAGGAGAAGGGTAACTAATAATTTTAGCAGATTGTTTTTCTATTTTTTTGATTAAAAAATATGCAAATGTAAAAATTCAATCAAGATGGAAGTGTTAAGAATGGGAACTGAACTCTCCTGTAATTCTCCACCTCCTACCTGTATATAGATGTAATGTTAAAAAAATAGGATCAGAGTAGACATAGCTAACAGTAAAGGTCAGTTCTTTGTGCAAATACATGTCAGTCTGCCCCATTTTAAAAAATAATATCTATAATATTCCCAAGCATAGATATACCGTAATTTTTTCAATCTAATACACGTGGTACTTTAAAAAACTTTCATCCAGATCGGCACAGTGGCTAATGCCCATAATCTCAGCATTCGGGGAGGCTGAGGCAGGAGGATCACTTGAGGTCAGGAGTTCAAGACCAGCCTGGGCAGCAGAGTGAAACCCTGTATCTATAAAAAATTAACAAAAATTAACTGGGCATGGTGGGGCAAGCCTATAGTCCCAGGTACTTGGGAAACATGAGCCCTGGAGGTGGAATCTGTAGTGAGCTGTGATGATGCTACTCCACTCCAGCCTGGGCAACAGAATGAGACTCTGTCTCAAAACAAACAAACAAACACTGTGATCCATCCATGAGTAAATATGTTCATGAGCCCTCAATCTCTCCCTTCAGTTATTTTCAGCAAATCTCAATGTCATTCAGAGAACCATGCTCAGGGAGCAGCTATGTTGCACAGTGGATGGGACACAGGCATTTGGGGTCAGGCAGATTGGGGCTGGGATTCAGCCCTCCCACATACTAGCTGTGTTATCTTGGAAAGTGATTAAACCTCTTATATCTCAGTCATCTCATCCCTAAAACACAGATAATAAAACCTTCCTCTTAATGTTGTTGTAAGAGTTAGAAATAACATATTAAAGTATCCTTTACCCACAATAGTTGTTCAATGAACAACACCTATTGTTTTAGGAAAGGAGCTGCCTTCATGAAATAGTTTATTAACTAGTTAAACTAGTTTAACTATCTCTGGTTATTCTCACTGTGAACACAGTGGATAAATATGCATGTGTACTTGTTAGTCTAAGATAATTACTTTTTTTCTTCTTTTTTTTTTAAAGACAGAGTTTGACTGTATTGCCCAGGCACCCAGGCTGGTCTCAAATGCCCAGGCTCAAGTGATCCTCCAGCTCCAGCTTCCTGAATAGCTGGGATTACAGGCACAGACCAGTGTGCCCAGCAAAAATAATTCCTTGAAATTACTGAGCAGTTGTTCCCTAAATGGTGCAAGGTAGTACATGCAAACCAATCATCTAAATTCATCATTGTGAATCCTGTAAAGAAGATAAATATTTGATCCCCATTTCATGGACAGATGTCTGCAGAGTTTGAGCAATTTATCAAATAGGCCAGAAAAAGACATTATTCATAGTAAGAAGATCTCAATAGGCTGGAATGATGAGTCAAATTAAACAAGGTGAACTATTTTAAGTAAAAATGTAAAACTTATCATTTAGTTATGTTTCTTTTTTTGCATGATGCAGAATGGGAGAAATGTCACTTAATAGCAGGTATAAAAAAGGCTTAGGAGTTTTAGGTGGCTGAAGTTCAGTGTTAAGCCATAGTGTGATCTAGCTGTCTAAACAAGCAAATATAATCTTTGTCCTCATAAAGACAAGTAAGAAACTTGTCAAAATGAGGAAGATAATGACTCCACTTGGTTTGCCCTTGTTAGAGCACATGCTGTAACAGTGGGGATGGCAAGTAACTGGCGTGTGGGCTGAGGATTGTTGCTTGAATGCCCATGACAGATACCACTAATTAACCATATTCCACTGGGTTTATTTTTTTATTTTTATTATTTTTGAGACGGAGTCTCGCTCTGTCGCCCAGGCTGGAGTGCAGTGGCTGGATCTCAGCTCACTGCAAGCTCCGCCTCCCGGGTTTACGCCATTCTCCTGCCTCAGCCTCCCGAGTAGCTGGGACTACAGGGGCCCGCCACCTCTCCCAGCTAGTTTTTTTTGTATTTTTTTAGTAGAGACGGGGTTTCACCGTGTTAGCCAGGATGGTCTCGATCTCCTGACCTCGTGATCCGCCCGTCTCGGCCTCCCAAAGTGCTGGGATTACAGGCTTGAACCACCGCGCCCGGCCTTCCACTGGGTTTAGATGTCACCTCTGAACCTTTATCAACACAGTCTTTAAGGAAGCCAATAGTTCTTGAATGAAGTTGGCATGCAAGATGAAACCTACAGGTAACCAATTCTTACCATTGAAGAATGGAGGCTATTGGAGGCTATTGGCTCTTACCATTGGAGAAGGTAGGCTATTCTTACCATCTCCTTCCAAGTGGGCAGCTAGTGCTTATATCATGTATTCCAACCTTTTACCAGCCACAAAAGATTGAATAGAACCCAAGGGTTGTCAGTCTGCAGGCTACTTTGAAGAGCTTTATTTAAACTGAAACAACCTTACCTCACTCTGATTCCCTCTTTGGGGAGTTTGAACTTGGGAAAAGAAGGCAAATCAGAAGGTTCGTGGCAGGCCTTGAAGCTGAACTCTTAATGGGGACCATGCTATGGTAGAGGCCATATGGAGGCCATGCTATTGTAGAGGCCAAAAGGGAGCAGAAGGAAATCAGAAAACAGAAACAAGAATGAGGAAGCAGAAGCCATGAGGTAGAGAAAATCTACAAATGGAGAGGGGATATGGAATTGGTTGGTGGCAGCAGAAATAGTAGATGAGGCGGAGAGAACTGAGGATGAACAGAGCCCCACTGCTAAGGGACTAATAAGAGCTCTTGTCCTCTGGGTATAGATCCAGGTGTACTGCTATCTCTACTCCTTCCTAGAGGCCTCATTTGCCTGGGGTTCAATCAACCTGGCCATGAATTTGAGGTTCTTTTTTTTCTTACATCCACTGTAACCTCCTCCTATTGCTTGAGGTAGCCTGAGGAAAATCTTTGTTCCTTGTCATCAAAAATGTCTACTCAAGATTCCTTGTCTAGTTTTGGGTGTCATATTGGTGAACTGGAGCAGGTCCCCAGGAGAGAGATTAGAATGGTAAGGAGGCCTGGGAGCTCTCACACAGAGTTTTCAAAGGGATGAGGAGTACTTGCCAAAAACAGTGGTCCTTAGAGTGTAATCACCAAGCAGCAGCAGCGGCATCTTAGAGACGTAAATTTCTGGGCCCACCCTGGACCTGTAGAAATTCTGGGGGTAGGGCCGTGGACTACATGGTTTAACAAGACCTCCACGTCTGATGCATGCTTAAGTTTGAGAGCCACTGGTCTAGAGAAGAGAAGACCCAGGCAGATTATGAGGATGATCTCCAGTTATTCGAAGGAGTCAGGAGAAGGAGGTGTGATATGAGATCCTGGAGGGCAGCACCAGAACCTTTGGCTGGAAAAAATGGGAGACAGGTTTTAGGACAATAGAAAGACCTCACAAACAGTTAAGGCTGGTTTGAGAAAGATTTGTGCCTGGTGGGTAGTGAGCTGCTTGTTTCTGGGGGAGTTTAAGGAAGGATTGCATGACCAACAGTTGGTAGATATTGCAGAGGTCTGTGAAGTACACAGGAGAAGAGGAAACTGAAAGAGGAAGTGTGTGTTAGGAAGGCTCTGCAAATCAGGAACAGCAATTGAGGACTGGCATCCAACATCTCTCATCACTATGGTAACAGTGGGGGTGGGGGTGGTAACAAGCTAATTGTGTTTATAAATCTCAGCTGGGGCTTGTTTCTGGGCACTTTCTTGAGTTATAGCTGAATCCAGGATCCTGGTCTCTGCTGTGCAACAAATCCTAACTCCTGGGACCAGGATCCCATTTTGAAATTGCTTATATTTCTATCTCTAGATTCTACCTGCTCATTAAACTTTCTTGAGTTGGGTAGAAATTCCAATATGGGGAAACAGGTGGAGGAAATCTGATGATCAACCCAGACACCTCAGGACAGGAAGCTGTATCTAAAGTAATGAATACTAACATCAAACCTACACATTGCATTTGGTGGGTAAAAGTGTGAGCTATAGAAACAGAAGGCTGGATATCATCAACTGAAGAATGAGGAGGTTCATAAATTTGGAAAGGAGAGCTTTATTTCTCATAAAGGATTGCAGCCTGCAGGGTCGCCATTCTGACAGGGTGAGAAGCATAGCCTCTGGTCAGAAGCCCAAAACAGATACTCTGAGAGTGGGGCAAATGGAATAGAAATTTATGCTGAGCAGAGTGGTCAAATATACATATTCAATAAACTGTCAGAGGAATCATGAATATTTATGAAGGAGAAACATGCACATGTGCAATTGAGCTTCATCCCCCTCCATGGGTCCCATGTATAAAAAATGACGGTGTTCGCATGTTCTCACTCATAGGTGGGAACTGAACAATGAGATCACTTGGACTCGGGAAGGGGAACATCACACACTGGGGCCTATCATGGGGAGGG
>NW_012115932.1:4336762-4414185 GCF_000951035.1 Colobus angolensis palliatus
ATTGCAAGCTCTGCCTCTGGAGTTCACGCCTTTCTCCTGCCTCAGCCTCCTGAGTAGCTGGGACTACAGGCTCCTGCAACCACACCCAGCTAATTTTTTGTATTTTTAGTAGAGACGGGGTTTCACCGTGTTAGCTAGGACAGTCTCGATCTCCTAACCTCGTAATCTGCCCACCTCAGCCTCCCAAAGTGCTGGGATTACAGGTGTGAGCCACAGTGCCCAGCCCAGTGTATCATTCTTATGACTTTTGTTCTCATAACTTAGCTCCCATATATGAGTGGGAACATACAATGTTTGGTTTTCCATTCCTGAGTTACTTCACTTCATCCAGGTTGCTGCAAGTGCCATTATTTCATTCCTTTTATGGCTGAGTTGTATTCCATGGTGTGTGTGTGTGGGTATACACACATCATATTTTCTTTGTCCACTTCTTGTTGGTTGATGGGCATTTGGGCTGGTTTCATATTTTTGCAATTGCAAATCATGCTGCTGTAAACATGCATGTGAAAGTATTTTTTTTCATATAATGACTTATTTTCCTCTGGGTAGATACCCAGTAGTGGGATTGCTGGATCAAATGGTAGTTGTACTTTTAGTTCTTTAAGGATTCTCCACGCTATTTTCCACAGTGGTTGTACTAGTTTACTTTCCCACCAACAGTGTAAAAGTGTTCCCTTTTCACTGCATCCACACCAACATCTATTCTTTTTCTGATTTTTTGATTATGGCCATTCTTGCAAGACTGAGGAGGTATCCCACTGTGGTTTTGATTTGCATTTCCCTGATCATTAGTGACTTTGAGCATTTTTCCATATGCTTCTTGGCCATTTGTATATCTTCTTTTGAAGATATTCATGTCCTTAGCCCACTTTTTAATGGGATTGTTTTTTTCTTGTTAATTTGTTTGAATTTGTATCAGTCTGTTTTCACGCTGCTGATAAAGACATACCTGAGACTGGGAGGAAAGAGGTTTAATTGGTTACAGTTCCACATGGCTGGGGAGGCCTTAGAATCTTGGTGGGAGGTGAAAGGCACTTCTTACATGGTGGCAGCAAGAGAAAAATGGGGAAGAAGCAAAAGTGGAAACCCCTGATAAACCCATCAGATCTCATGAGACTTATTCACTATCATGAGAATAGCACAGAAAAGACCGGCCCCAGTGATTCACTTACCTCTCCCTGGATCGCTCTCACAATATGTGGGAATTCTGGGAGATACAATTCAAGTTGAGATTTGAGTGGGGACACAGCCAAACCATATCAGAGTTCTTTGTAGATTCAGGATATTAGTCCTTTGTTGGATGTATAGATTATGAAGATTTTCTCCCACTCTGTGGGTTGTCTGTTAGTTCTGCTGATTATTTCTTTTGCTGTGTAGAAGCTCTTTAGTTTAATTAAGTCCTATCTATTTATCTTTGTTTTTGTTGCATTTGCTTTTGGGTTCTTGGTCATGAAATCTGAAAGGGCTACTTTCTGTTAAGCCCTTAGGGAAGAAAGGCTAAAGATGGTTAATGAGGGAGGGGGTATAACGATGTGTATCTGAGTCTCCTATCCTGTCATGGCTGAGAACTCAGTCTTCAAGTTTACTCTGGGATCCCCTTGGCCAAGAGATGGTCCATTCAGTCAGTTGAGGGGGGGCTTTGAATTTTATTTTTAGTTTATGCTATATAGTTGCATGACCTTGAGCAAGTTGCTTTTCTCTGCCTTATTTTCCTTGTCTCTTGAGATGAGACTCACATTAGTGCTACCTTAGAGGACTGTTTTTGGATTGAGACAATAGCACCGTGTCCATTACATGTTAAGCACTCAAGATATTTAAACTATTATCATTGCTATCGTTGTTTCATCTCAATGAACTTCTAAAGTACCTCTAAGGACAGTAGGATAGGTATTGTTAACCCCATTTTACAGCCTCAGAAACTGAGGCAAAGGATATTTAAGACTCAGTATGACATCATACTGCTTCACTATTACTGGCCGGATAAAACTAGGACTTAGTTTTCCTAACTTCATGTGGACTGGACAAGGGACAGGTTCTGTATGTGTGTTCTAGAAAGGAGGGACAGAATATATATTTTGAAAAGGCAATATAAGCACATAAGTAAAATTCTACAAAAAGGTGTGTGGTGGAAAATAAACCTCCTTTCTATCCCCCTCATATCCAGTTCTTTGATCCTTTTCTGTTGACAGATCCTGTGCATCTTTCAGGAGCTGTTTCATGCATACACAAGCCTAGTGTGTGTGTGTATATCCCAGGAGACTGTTTCTACAAAAGGCCCCTTCCTGCTCCTGTCCCTGATCCAGGGGTGTGTGTGTGTGTGGAGTGTAAGGGGTATGTGTGCGGTGTATGTGTGTGGGGTGTGAAGGGTGTGTGTGTTAGGTGTATGTGTGTGGGGTGTGAGGGGTGTATGTGTGTGTGGTGTGTGTATGTGTGGGGTGTGAGGGGTGTGTGTGTGGAGCCTGTGTGTGTATGTGTGCGTGGGGTTTGAGGGGTGTGTGTGTGTGAGGGATGTGTGTATGCATGTGTGTGGGGTGTGAAGGTGTGTGTGTGGGGTGTGAGGGGTGTGTGTGCACGCATGTGTGTGTATGGTGTACATGTGTGTGAGGTGTAATGTGTGTGTGTGGTGTATGAGTGTGTGGGATGTAAGGAGTGTGCGTGGGGTGTGTGTGTATGTGTGTGTGAAGTGTGAGGGGTGTATGTGTATGTGTGTGAAGGGTGTGTGTATGTGTGTGGTATGTGGGGTGTGTGATGTGTGTGTGTATTTGTGTGAGTGGTGTGTGTGGGGTGTGAGGGGTGTATATGTGTGGGGTGTAAGGGGTATGTGTGTGGTGTATGTGTGTGGGGTGTGAAGGGTGTGTGTGTTAGGTGTACGTGTGTGGGGTGTGAGGGGTATATGTGTGTGGTGTTATGTGTGTGAGGGGTGTGTGTGTGGTGTCTGTGTGTGTGTGGTGTCTGTATGTGTGGGGTGTGAGGGGTGTATATGGGGTGTGTGTGTGGTGTATTTGTGTATGGGGTGTGAGGGGTGTGTGTGGTGTGTGTGAAGGGTGTATGTGTATATGTGCATGGGTATGTGTGAGGGGAGTGTGTGTGTGTGGTTTATGTGTGTGTGGTGTGTCTGTGTGTGGTATATGTGTGTGAGGGGGGTGTGTATGTGTGGTGTCTGTGTGGGGTGTCTGTATGTGTGGGGTGTGTGGACTGTATGTATGTGTATGTGTGATGGGTGTGTGTGTGTGGTGTGTGTGAAGGGGGTGTGTGTGTGGTGAGTGTGTGTGTGGTGTCTGTATGTGTGGGGTGTGAGGGGTGTATGTGGTGTGTGTGTGGTGTATTTGTGTATGGGGTGTGAGGGGTGTGTGTGGTGTGTGTGAGGGGTGTCTGTGTATATGTGCATGGGTGTGTGTGAGGGGAGTGTGTGTGTAGTGTATATGTGTGTGGGGTGTGTGTATGGTGTGTATGGGTGTGTGTGGGGTGTGTGGGTAGGGTGTGTGTGTGGGGTATGTATGGGTGTGTGTGTGGGCTGTGAGGGGTGTATGTGTGTGTATGTGTGTGGGGCATGTGTGGCAGGCCCAGGCCAGTGCTGCTTCCCTGCTTTCTCAGATCTTTTTCTCAGAACCTTGGAGTTCCTGACTCTGTGTGAGAAGTCACAGGCGGGTGGCGGGGTGGTGTGAACACTGGGCCACTGTCCCTTCTCTTTCCCTGGCTTTTATCTCCTTCTTAAGATGCTGTCATTTCCCCGGTTGTCCTGACCTTCCTGGGAATACTGATGGGGAATCCCAGGCCCCAAGCTGCCGACTATCAGGCCTGGAGCACAGGACAGGTCCCAGGGGTGCAGGTCACAGGCCCAGGGACCCTGTCTCTTTGGCTCTTCCCTTCTCTCCTGGGGCCTCCGCTCACCTGGTTTCTGGGGAAATGTCAGATGTGTTGAGCTTCAGTAATCCTGCCACTTTCCCAGCCATGAGGAAAATCTTTGTGTTTATTATTATTATTACTATTATTATTTAGTGTCTAGAAACTTTCCCCCGACAAACAGAGAGTGGCCTTGGCTGCCTGCCACCTTGGCCAGGAGCTAAGGGACAGGGCAGGCTGAGAACACAAGTCCTTTTTGGGGTCTGCTTGGACAGCAGTGAAGGCAGTGGAGAAGAGACCACCTCCTGTCAGAGCCAGTCCCCACAAGCGTGTAGGCATCACAGCAGAGTTCTGGGCTCCCCCACTGCTGGTTCCTCCAGTTTCCACCTCTGGTCTCCCTCTTTCCTGGCCTGGGGATGTAGAAGGGTGCAGGGTGAACGACTTAGTCTTCTACCGCATGGATTCTCTGAGCTGCCCCAGCAGGACGGTGACTCTCTGAAGCCTGAAACGATTTGAACAGCGCCCGTGAGGCAACTCCTCACTGGCTGATGTTGGCTTGAATATGTCAGTCATGGAGAGCTCAGCACTTCCTGAATCTCTCCATTTCAGTCTTGGATGGTTCTAGAGAGAGGAGCAGAACTGGCATATGCGGCTAGGGCTATGTGAATTGACAGGTTCTGGGTCTTTGGACCGCAAATTCCTCTTTCACTTAAAAATCCTCTGGGCTCTTGCCCTTTGTGTCTCTAGCTCTTCGGACATTTTTCTTAGGGACAGGTTTCCAGTGTTCCGTCTAACACTTGGGTGAGCTGGGCCCGTTGTTCGTGGGAAGGGGTGTAAGTGTAGGGGAAATCCATTTGTCATAAGAGAGAATCAGGTAGGAGAGGGACAAGGTGACTTCTCAGTTTCTGTTCTTACGCATCTGGGCTCCCACCTTCCCTCATTCTATGAAGAAGCTGGAGAGTCCGTCATTCTTGGACCTTTTCCTCAGTGCAAGGAAAACAAGTTGGAGAAGTGACAGTGTCCTGGGATGAGCCCAGCAGCTTTCTTCCCTTTCTCACTCAGCCTCTGCCTCTCTCCCCACAACTGTTTCCTGCCTGGGGCGGTACAGCCAGCAGCCAGTGCGCCTGAGCCCTGTTATTTAAAAATTCAGCCGTCACCATGGCAACCTGCATCCTGCTCCATTTCAACCAGAGATACAAAGAAGCAGTGAAAGGGAAAGTTTAATAATGTTTTCTTTTCATTTTCTTTTTTTCTTTTTTATGAATCTCACTGACTGTTCATCTTTTTGGGAAATAGAAATGTTCCATTTTACTGGCATTATCAAAATGTCATTCATTTTCATGTCCCGTGGCTTCTGGAGGGTCAAAGTCATCACTTGCTTTCTAGGGCTGCTGCTGTCACCCCGTTTCCCCCTTCAGAATGGATGATGAGTGTTATTCCACATTTAGGCTTTTCAAAAGATTTGGGGTTGGACTAACTCTAGTGTTTATGGCTTTATTCTCCCTTCCACTTCCCTGGTATCAAATCTCGGAGTCACGGCAAGATAAAAAAAAAGCTAGAAGAGTCCTTAAAGCTCACTGACTCTGCGGTGCCATTTTTGTTTCAGTGTGTGTAGTACCTCTTCCCCAGCATTCTGAGAGTGCTTCCTCATTACTGTCATGGAGCTTGGCCTCTGGGTGGTGTTCCTGTGATTCACGTGGAGCCAAGAATTTCCCCTAACCACTGTGATTGGCTCATGTGGTCCAAAAGGCATGGCTGAGCTGCAGTTCTGGGTCTGAGAGAGAGCCCCTTTATTTTTCGGCTGAGGGGAAGAAAGCCTTGAGCTGCCAGAGACCCTCATAGAGAAGGAACTTGCCTACAAGTGGAGTGAACACAAAGGGAAGCAGAGCTGATGGATGGAGAAGAGAAACCAGGATTGGATGATGTTGCTTGATATCTTAGATCGAGTCAACCTTGAATCCATGGCTTTGCAGTTTCATGAGCAATATATTCCATTTTTTTTTTTTTTTTTTTACTTTAAGCCAGCTTCAGTTGGGGTTTCCGACACCAGAAAACCATGACTTTGATGTTACATACCTCAAGTTCCTTCTTTTACAAATGAAAGCACGGAGACCGAGTGCAGGAAGGTAGCATCCAAGGTCACACAGAGAGGCAGCTCTGAAGGTCAGGTCTCCTGATGTCCTCAAAGCCTTTCAATCTGCCTGTCCTTCGGTCCTCTGTTTTCAGGCAGATTCTGCTACCTTTGCAGGGACAAAAGCTGAGCCTATGGATGCTCATGATCAAAAAGTGTAATTATGGTAAAGACCCTTGCTCAACTACTCACCCCAGGGTGATGGTGGGCATTTGGTGTGATGTCCAAGGAAAGTGTCCACCCTCGGCTTGTACAAGGAAAGCACTCACAGTTGGCTCTGCATAGCCCTGTGGACAGACCTTAGGTACAATTTGCCTGTTTTCTCCATTGAGACAAGATCTGTTTGTTCAGTCTGCGAACAAATGTCACACATTCAACCAACACTTACAATTTTATTAATTTCATTGAACAGCCTTAATTGAAGGCCTCCTATGTGCTAATCACTGTTTTGGGGGCACAGATTCAATGGTCAGTAAGGGAGACTCAGTGCCTAACCTCATGGAGCTTATATAATTTACTGTGGACATGAAAATAACCAGAGATACATAAAACTAAGGACTGTGAAAAAGTCTTATGCTGGGAAAGTTCCCCATACCATGAGAGCATCAGACGAGGGCCCATCTCATTTTCAAAGTTGGAGGGAGCCTTGAGCTGAGACGGGCAGAAGGAGCAGGAGTTAACTGAGCAAAGGGAGGTGGGGTTGGGGACTAGGGGACTCACCTTCAAAGCTGGGAAAAGGGGAAGGCGGGACTTTGAATTAATTCATGCCAGTGTTGGCAGAGGGCACCATCTGCCAATGTCCTTCTCTTTTGCCACTTTAAGTCTTTCTGTTCCTGCCCTATAGATTCCCTGACCCCCCTTATTCCCATGACGCCCTAGGTCAGTTATGTAATCTATTTTCCAACCCAGGAACTTGGATGCCTAAGTTAAGATCTGTTTTGGCCTAAAGACTAGATAGTCGCGTTTTTGTGTGTGAGTTTAAACATCATTCCCATGACTACGAGGTCTGCTTTTAAAGAGAAAGATGTGGGTTGCCTTTATCCTTCCTGAAAAGTGCTATCTTCTCGAATCAAACTTCCGTTTGATATGTTGTCTGCTGGTGAATGTGACTGTAGTAAAGTTTATTGCCACTAGAGGGCAGGAACACCAAGGCAAAGGACTGAGAAGCGTGAGACCAGGGCCGTGAAGTCTGCAGGCACACCCAGATAACCCGATAGGGTTTGCACTGGTGTGGGACGTGTCAAGTTCCAAGCCCAAACTCTGCGTGCCTCAATTCAGATACATCGTCTACATACTCAGATGATTTCATTCTGCACGTTGTAATCACTGTAGATGCTAGTGCCAGAAAAGAAAGAATAAAAAAGGGCTTTTGATGGGGGAGGTTCCTGCTGTTTATAAAACAACGAAATCATGTCTTGGGTTTCACCTTAAAGAGTCCTTTAAAATGTTTCCAGGAGTCAGAGGGGCCCAGTGTTGGTTGTCAATGTGCTGTGTGACCTTGCTTAAGAAATGAAACTCCTCTGGGCCTAAATTACCCCTTCATAAAAGGATAACATGGTGATGTGAAGACTCTTCTGATTCAAAGAAGAGAAGTGGTAAAGATGATTGAGACTGGAGAACTGCCCATTTAGATGCCTATTTGTGATTTGTGTGATTTCTAATTCTGGGGGCTCTTCATACTGAGGGAACTTTATTTTCCTGACTCATACACTTTTTTTTTTTTAATTTTTCATTTCAGCAGTTGAATATACTTTAACAGAAAGGAATGAAGAGCTAAGGGTGGAATTTTGGCAGGTGGTGAAGAAGGTACTGTTGGTTCTTTCAAATCACACCATGACAGTCAGTATTCTCTTTGCCTTTAATGGGGATGAGACTGATATGGGAGACTTGGTGAATATCTGTGTGAGTTACGTGTATCCCTGAAACTCAGATTCACCCCTCCATTATCCTGGAATCCAGAGCCTTATTGAACTAGCTCGTGAGCCTGTCAGCTTGAGAATAAGTAGGGTGGAAACATGACTGCTCTGGGAATGAGGGATGATATATAAAGTTTTTCCTGCTGCATCATTCTAGAATGATGGAGTATCTCTAGGAGGCTAGGCCCCAACAAGAGGTGGAACTTCTGCCTAAAGCCACCACCTTTTTCGAGGAGTGTCCCCCCAGGTGACTGGGTCTCTAAGGACCTAAGCTCCTCTTGGTACTCCTCTTGCTGCCTCAAGTTGGGGAAAGATGGTGGTTTGAGCTCTGCCTCCATGTACTTGGGCATGAAACATCATGAAGACAAAAAACCAAAACAAAGCAAAACAAGCCACAACACAAATCCTATACAGAAACCTCCTTTCTCTGGCAGTCCCAGTTTCTGGGACTCACATTCCCAGAGAAGTTAATCCCAAAAGACAGAGGGAGAGAGGTCAGCAGCAGTGAGGTGAGGCTCTGCTTGGATTCCCCTTCCTCTCCAGACTTTTGTGGACCACCCTCCAGTTCTCTGTGGTCTTTCTCTCCCATTCCACGGCTGCCTGATTGACAGTGAAGGGCTGCTCCATGCTGCTGCTGCCATTCTCATTTAGCAAGCGATTATAAATGCCTTCGGTCTCAATTAATATAGATTAGCACCATTCTCCCCTCTCTACAGATTATTTTAATGCAAGTTCATTTTTTTTTGTCAGGTGGCATCAGTACCACCCTTTTTTTTTTTTGAGACAGAGTCTCGCTCTTGTTGCCCAGGCTGGAGTGCAATGGTACGATCTCGGCTCACTGCAACCTCCACCTACCACACCCAGCTAATTTGTGTATTTTTAGTGGAGATGGGGTTTCACCATGTTGGCCAGGCTGGTCTTGACCTCCTGATCTCAGGTGATCCACCCGCTTCGACCTCCAAAAGTGCTGGGATTACAGGCGTGAGCCACTGTGCCTGGCAGCACCGCCATTTGTAATGATTGCAGAGTGTTCCATTGTGACAGCTCCACGATTTCCTTAACCGTTTGCTGCCTACTGATGCTGTGTGGAATCTCTGCATCTTGTCACGGGTAAAAATCACAAGATCTTAGGGATCATCTCCTCTGGACAGCCTTTTTGTTTTACAGAGAAGGGAGATGGCTTTGAGCTGATGGCAGACTAGGACTAGAATCCAGGTTTTTGGATTTCCCACCCGCTGCCCTTTTCACTCTGTCAGGCGTATTGAGTGTAGGCATAAAGGAAAGACAAAGGGACCTCACAATCCTATGTGCTAGGCAATTTACAGACAATGAACACAAATGTCCCCTTACACATTTTTGTATTCTCTTCCATGCTTCTACCAGTAAGTGTCCAAAATACTGTCCCCCACTGATTGCCTGTTGGACACATTTGGCCTGACCCTCCTTCCTGTGCCCCAAAGCAGCATTTTGTTTATTTATTTATTTGAAACGGAATCTCGCTCTGTCGCCCAGGCTGGAGTGTAGTGGCATGATCTCGGCTCATTGCAAGCTCTGCCTCTGGAGTTCACGCCTTTCTCCTGCCTCAGCCTCCTGAGTAGCTGGGACTACAGGCACCCGCCACCACTCCCGGCTAATTGTTTGTATTTTTAATAGAGACGGGGTTTCACCGTGTTAGCCAGGATGGTCTCAATCTCCTGACCTCATGATTCGCCTGCCTCGACCTCCCAAAGCAAAGCAGCATTTAAAACTCCTCCATACCCTCTCCCAGTTCTGTCTACCCTCTGCATCCCCCAGGGATTAAATTTCCCAAGGGCAATTGCCACGCAGAGGCAGCAACCCAGTCACAAGATAGCTAAATATAACTGTGCAGACTACAAATAAGCCTCCAGGATCATCTGCTCCTTTGTTTAGCTTATTATCCTCCCAAATCAAACTCCAGAGGAGGCTCGTGCATCGTCCATGCTGGGCAGGACCCGTCGGGTGGGTGTTTGTGTCCGACAGGAAAAAGCAAACAAATGCAACTCTGCTGTGAGCCGAGTCATTCCTCTTCCCCAGCGGAGCAGAGCCTGCTTTTTAGATAAAGCCGACAATCCCCAGGTTTTGATTTCCAAAGCAAATCACTGTGAATCACATCAATATTGGGAACAGATGCAACAGTCTGGCCGACCAGCTGTGTGCAGCCAAGCAGCCAGGGATGTGGAACCAGGAACAAAGAGGTGCTGGCACTGGAATGTGCTTCATCTCCGCTGTCTCTGCCTTCCTAAGGGAGAAATGGACCATGTGGTGGGCAGGGGCATCCAGGGTTCTAGGCTGTGCAGGCAAACCAGAACTGGATATAGGGAGACAGTCACCCCCAGGGACACAAGTTTGCAGGTGGCAATTCTGATCCATTAGTGATGTCTGATGTGGCCCCTGGTCTGGTGTGTACTAACAGGCATACTCCATATCTCATCTGTATTTTAGACAAAACCAGTATCAGTACGTAGGATTTCATAGAGGGTAGGGTGGAGCTGGGTCTCCACGAAGCTCCAGGCTTAACTGAAGCCCAAAGCTGTCCCTCAAGGAGGACTGTTTTTTCCCAGAGACTGGAGGTCTACTTAGAACCTTGGATGGTAGTGGGGACAAGGAACAGGGAACAACTTGTACTTGGAAAGGACCTAGAGTTTGATTTCTGTCATGAAAGGGCACTGATGATGTCCATTGCTCATCAAATGGATACTTTTCAATATTTATCCTAAATAAATCCTTGTCAGCACTTGATGCTACTGGTCAGTTCTTCCCTCCATTGGCTGAAACATGATTCTTCCTTTTCTTCTGTCTCTCTGGTCTCTCCTCTGTTTCTCTGGAGTTTCCATCCTCCTCTGCCATTAAATATTAGGTTTCCTTCATGCTTGGCCCCAGGTCCACTTCTTCTTTCACCTGGTATTCTTTTCCTAGACGATCTCTTCTAGCCCATTGTTTCCATCCCCAACCACATGCATATACTTATGTTATATCTTGAGCCAGTGGCCTCTCTGCCACCTTCACTTAGATGTCTCTAACTCACCCTGTTGGAAAGTGAGTCTGTGATCTTCCTTCTCTGCCTCACCTACCTGAATCTCTTCTAGTGTTTCCAGTCTCATAGGACGACACCACCATTCAGTTAAATAAGCCAGAAACCTCACCTGAATACCTCTCTCTCTCTATCCATATCTAATCCATCATCTAGCCTTGAGGATTTTACTTCATATTTATTATTGAATCTGTCCACTTTTTCCTTTCACAATCACTATCCTAGTTCAAGCTGCTATCACTTCTTGCCTGGACTACAAATGGGCCCAAACCTCCTAATTCATTTTCTTAAATTAATTCCAGCTCCCAAGTAATCAAAAAAGGTCTTTGTCAAAAGGTAGATTGAATTATCTCTCTCCCTCACCCCTGTGTCTCCACTCTGACACTTGCTTCTAGTTTTCTGTGATACAGGTTGAGTATCCTTTATCCAAAATGCTTGAGACAAGAGGTGTTTAATATTTCACATTTTTTGATTTTGGAATATTTGCGTTATATACTTACCTGGTTGAACATACCTAATCCAAAAATCTAAAATCTGAAATGCTCCAATGAGCACTTCCTTTGAATGTCGCGTTGCTGCTCAACAACTTTCAGATTTCAAAGCATTTCGCATTTTCCCATTTGGGATGCCCAACCATACTTCAGGACAGCTAAAACCCTGTCATTCATGTGGTGCTCCCACTTTCATAGCACTTTTGCTTTTTGTGATCTCATTTAGTTCTCAACTAGCCTGTGAGTGAGTCACTGTCATCGCACTTTAAGGATCTTATCTGTTTTCCTTGAAAACGGAGGCTGAGAGGTGAATTAGCCCTTCTAAGATCATACAGGTGATTAGTGAGACAGCCTGATTCTTCTGACTCTTCAAACTAACCTCATTTGTTTTTCCTTACTAAAAAGAAGATTTTTGATTACACAGATGCTCTTTAGTGTTCCTTCTAGCACTCTCAGTCTGTGATTCTGTGGTTTGCAGGGCCCACTGGGAAGTTGCAAAAACATTTCAAAGAGAACCTTACAGGTGAGGTGGAGACAAAAGGTTCAAAGTCAAATTTGTCTTTCTTCAGACTGAGTTTTGGATCTGAAATGCAGGGACAACTCTCTCTCGTGGCTTCTTCTACCTTGGACTCTCCATGACTGTGAATGGAGTCTGGGTGAGAACTTGATGGTTACAGGAGAAGGACTGAGGGGTTTGAGTCTTGCTGGGGAAAAGACTGAACATGGGAGGAATGGAAATCCTCAGTGTTTTGACAAAGCGGATAATGAGTATTGAAAACGATCCACTGTGAATGAACCCTTGTGACAACTTGAAATAAAAGCAGGTAAGCCATAGGAATGAAGAATTTGGAGGAAGAAAGAATCAAAGCAATAAACAACCAGTAACTGTAGGTTCCCAAATATGATCTATACAGCTGACATCTGAGAACACACCAGAAGTTTCTGTATCTAATACAGATTGCTGCATCTTTTGTTAGTATGTATGAATTAAAGACTCTTCAAGTGGCAGAAGATTGCTGCTGAACTGAATGAACAAGAAGGGCTCCTTTGGATGAGTTGTCCTTTCTCTGTGAACTTTTCATTAGGCTATAAACAAAAATCCAGACATTTCCTTATCATGCACATAAATATGACAAATGGCAAATCTATGGACCATGTAGAGCAGAGATGATAAATAAAGTTTATTTCCCATGGTATCTCTGATTGTTCAGTGTCTTGAATACTAGGAACAGAAAGATGTGAAAGCCAAATGTGGTCTTAATGGGAAACTGTGTGATAATCGATTAGTAATGTCTGTCATGGCTGAGGAATGACACAGTGGGAGTGCAAGTACTGATCTGAAACAGTGCTACTCAAAGTGTGGTCTGCAGATGGGTTTAAGTGTGCAGAACATGTGTTACCTATGATGAAATGAGTACAGAAATGAAAAATAAGCATTTAGAAACATTTATAGCAATTTGACATTGCTGTCATATCCAAGCATATACTTTTGGTATTTTATAAAGTATTTTTCTGTGACGGGTTGAAAATAAAAATAAAACTCAGCCCTTGACCAGCAGTAGCTTGAAAAGCACTCACGTGTAGGACTGTGTTTGGTTCCTGTGAAAGACTTTGAAATGCCCTAGACTTGGGAGTTTAGGAATGCATTCACATGGAATCATTCACTGGGCATGGGTGTTTGCCACTGTTCACCCTTTTACTTGGTGGAAGGATTAAGAAAATAACTACTCAGAGATTGCCAAAAATACCTTCCCTGCCTCTACCTGTTCCCACTTTCCGTTTATTCCATAAAGCCTGCATTAAGACGGATTTCTTCCATTAGTGTGTCAGTAAGGCCGACAAAGACGTGCCATTAAAACTACTGAAGGGTGATCACAAAGAGGTGTTCAACATCCATGGTGGAACTGGCCCAGGTGGCCACTGGGGTCATGCATTAATTCACCCATTCATTTGCCAGTTCATGCATACTCATTCATTCTGGCATTCAACAACTCTTTTTGGAATGCCCGCAATGTGTGTCACAGTGTGAGATACTGGGGATATGATGATGACCAAGAGAGACAGGTTCTTTGCCTTCATGAAAATGACAGCTTCAGAGGAGAGACAGATATTAAATCAATAACGTATATAAGTAGTGATCTAAATCCTGGTAGGTGCTCCAGTGGGGAAGCATTGGTCGCTCTGAGATCATTTAGTGGGGGTCTTATCTTAGCCAGGGCATCTTGGAAAGGCCCCTGAAGTGACAGCCTGTCAGTGTGCCTGGCCCATGGTGAGTGATCAGAGAAAAAAGACTGGATGGTGGGGAGGGAAGAGGGAGAGCATTGGGATAAAGAGCTAATGCGTGTGGGGCTGAATACCTAGGTGATGGGTTGTTAGGTGCAGTAAACCACCATGGCACGTGTTTGCCTGTGGAACAAACCTGCACATCCTGCACATGTATCATGGAACCTAGAATAAAATAAAATAAATGTTAAAAAAAAAAAAAACTCGAGATAATCCTGGAGAGGTGGACAAGGGAATGATGGTGACAGGCCTTGCAGGCTGCAAGAGGAGTGGTAGGGAGCCCGATGAAGTCACAAGTATGGTGTAGGCATGGTCCCTGCTCTCAGAGGCCATCAGCATGGGAGAAAGTTACCTAAGCAAGTAGCTGTGATATAATGTGATCTGGGTTTTACAGACGTGTGTGTACGGGAGGGAAATGATAAGGTTAGGGAACGGAAATGATTTAACAAAAGAAATTTCACCTTGTCACTCTCTTGCTTGAAACACTTTTGCAGCTGCATGTTGTTTCTGGAATACAGGTCCAGTCTTTTTACGAGGCCCCCACATCAAGCCGCCCAGCAATGTTTCTTTCATCAGGCTCTTCTGCAGCTTTCTCTGCTCCTGCCGTCCTAATTGGTCCTTCTTTTAAAATTTTTCCATTTTAAAAATGATTATTATTATTTTTTCTCATGCTGTCTTATGGTGCTGACCGATTGGTCTTTCTTTCCTTCTTCCTTTTTTTTTTTTTTTTTGAGACCGAATCTGGCACTGTCGCCAGGCTGGAGTGCAGCAGTGTGATCTTGGCTCACTGCAACCCCTGCCTCCCGGGCTCAAATGATTCTCCTGCCTCAGCCTCCCAAGTAGCTGAGATTACAGGTGTGTGCAACCACACCTGGCTAATTTTTGTATTTTTAGTAGAGATGAGGTTTCACCATGTTGGCCAGGATGGTCTCGATCTCTTGACATCGTGATCCAACTGCCTCGGCCTCTCAAAGTGCTGAGATTATGGGCGTGAGCCACTGGCCTAATTGGTCTTTCTTTAGGACTCCAGGTACCACACGTACCACACATTTTCTTCCTATCTTGTGGCCTTTGTGCATGCTATTTGTTTGTTTGGAATGCTCTCCTTATGCCCCCAATCTGCCCTTGTTTGCCTCTGTAATTCTCTAGTTTTCCATGTCTTAGTTTAAATATCCCTAGCTCCTTAGAGAACCTTGTACTTCTCCCTCACAGTGCTTAGAACAAGTGTAATTATTTATTTGTATGATTAATTTAATGTCTATCTCCCCTGATGCAGTAAGTACCTGATGCATATTGAATGAGTGAATGAATGAATGAGTGAATGAGGAGACAGCTGGCCTGACCTGAGGGAGTTAGCAGTACTGGTGTGAGAGACAGTGGATATGGGGTGTGGCTGGGGCCAGGCGTGAAGAATGGGGTATGACAAGTCCCACAACACAGTAATTCCCTCTCCATTGACTTTTCATCTCTCCTAAGCATGTGTGAACTGAGCTGCAACATGATGGGAGTCTCTGAAAGGACACATTCAACGGATTAACAATGCCAGTCCTTAGCTCTTTAGGGAAAGCAAACATCCTGGGTTGATAAACTGTGCTTAGTCCTATCTCTGTGAATTAAAGGAAAATCCTTCAACCTTAAAATTGCTCGGGGCCAAAGAGCCTCTTTTGGAATATGTTGCTCTGTGGGGTGACACGCATGTTGGAAGACTGGTCGCTGGGACAGTGGTCAGGCATAGCTGGCCTCCCTCTCATTCTCCTCTATCTTGAATGGATAAGGCCTTGCTGGCCTTAAGGCTTTGTTTAAGAACCAGAATGCCCAGTGTCTGTAAATGTTCCTGTGTTAGTCATCTAATCCTGTGTAACAGCTTATTCCAAACTTTAGGGGTTTAAACTCATCATTTAATAGTTCTTACAGTTTCTGCACGTCAGGAATTCAGAGTGTCGGGGGCAGGACTTGTCTCTGCCCCACGGTGCCTGGGGCCTCTGTGGCTTGAAGGCTGGGTGCTGGAATCCTCTTCAGGCTTCATCACTGATGGATCTGGCGGTCAATGCTGTTGCTGGCTGGGGGCCTCACTGGCCTGTTGGCCAGAACACCTAAGTGCAACTTCTCCGGGTGCCTGGGCTTCCTCACAACATGGTGGTTGGATCTCAAAGACAAGCGTCTCGAGGCACAGCCAAGTGAAAGCCACATCCTTTTTAGAACCTAGTTTTGGAAGACATGCAGCGTCCCTTTGCCATGTTTTATTTGTTAGAAAGGAATCACCAAATCCTCCTCGTATTCAAAGGGAGAGGGAATTAGAATCCACCTTTTACAGGCATGTTTTAAAATGTGCCACGTTCCCTTAAACAAAAGCACAGAGAGGATCTTGGAATAGTGATAGTAGTTCAAATGTGAAAGAAACAATGGTGTCATAGCAAAAATGTCACTTCTGAAATCTTGGAGGACTCTACCCTGGACAGCGTTTTGCTGGCTGGCTCTGGCCTCCCACCTCCCTTTAGGGAGATGCATTGTCCTCTGAAAAGATTCTCTACCCTTGCTTAAATAAATGTGGAGCAATCTAACTTATATGTGTGTGTGTGTGTGTGTGTGTGTGTGTGTGTGTGTGTGTGTGTGTATGCCTGTGTGGTGGGGGCCAGGGTTCCTCCTGCCATCTGCAGTTCACCTGAAATACTGCAGACGATGTAGTTGCTGTCTGGAATATTGGGCAGATTCTCAAAGTTAAATTTGTGGTATTTTAGAACTGCCCAAAGAGAAAAATAAATAAATAAGCCATGCTGATAGTGAAGAGTTATAGTTAAGGGAAGGTTCTTTGACTAAACTAGTTTAAATGTTAATTTGATTACTCAAGAGGGCACTTTGGAACTCCCTGTCATTACGGAACAATTAAACTGTAGTTCCTTATTAATTTTAACTGCCTCCCTAGGGTAATTGTGGTATATAATGTGAATTGCATCCCATTAATGAATAGATTTTTGAATGTGAGTGGGCAGAGTCTTTTATTTGGCTATCCAACAAGACAAGGCCTATGAAAGGAACAAGTTTGGGCCCTTTGAGAATAGAGGGCCTCCCCACACCTCCCTGAGTCCAGGATGAATCCTGGCAATCCCCTAAATCAAACACGAAGTCATTAAACTTTCAGGAAGGTGTGATGGTTCTAGCTGCCTCCTTAGTCATGAAGTTGGCAGGCAGGAAATGGATAGTTTTTTGGAACAAGGATTTGGAAACAAAAACAGGAGATTGAGATTCTGGAGTCCTAGTAGCAGATCATCACTTGAGGATATATGTATATATATATTTTTGGTTAGTTTAAAATGACATTTATGAAGCACCTAGTGGATACCTGGCACTTTCCTAGGCAATGGGTCTATTATTTAATTCTCAACACGACTTCATGGGATCAGTATTATTATATCCATTTTATAGATGATAAAAACAAGTCTCAAACTTAGAAATATAAGATGACATAGATCTTGGCCCTAAGGTCAGGTCTGGCCCAGTCCAGAGCCTGAATTTCAATGACTACATCACTGCCTCTTGGTCGGGCCATATGTTTATTCATGTCTTCAGTTGCTCTGATTTTATTTTTAATGCCCTTTTTGTTTGTATATTCCTTAGCTAATAAAGCAGTACACCAGTGTTAAGAGATTTTTGGGGACTGTAATGTGATCCCTTCATTTTATAAGTGAGAAAACTGAGGCCCAGGGAGGAGGATGGACCATTTAAACCAGGGAGAGAGTAGTGATTCTTATTCTAGGCACAGTTCAGGGGTGAGGGAGACATGGCTGCTAGCAGTTCCCCAATTCCAGCTCTGTCTGCACAATCCTCAAATCCTGACCCCGAAATTGAACTCTGGCTTCCTGGGCAGGCTTCTTACCATGGATGTCACCAGGTCTAAGAACCTAGTTAGGCCAGCATTCCTCTGTGTGGGAAAACCAGAGCCAACTCTGTCTTGTGCACTTGCAACTTAAATGCCACCAGCCTGTGAAATACAAATTGTATTGGCACAAGCCTCCACCTTCTTCACGGACAGCACTGACCTCCTCACAGCGTTCTCTGGATTTCCAAGGCTTGTCACAGGAGCACCCATGGCCAGTCTGTCAGCTGTGGCCTCTACGTGGTCTCCTCTTTCTTCTCTTCTGGCCCCCACCTGATAGAGTCCACAGCCTGGCAGGCCATCTGCTGAAGCTGCCGTGAGACCCACCCCAAGAACACTGCTGGCTTTCCACACCAAAGGACTCTCTCTGGATACCCCTAATGCTTTCAGCTTCTTGTGGGCAGAGCATTGCTGGGTTATGTGGTGCCAATCAGTGCCGTGAACTTCTGGCCATTACCCCCCACCTAGAATATCACCAGGATGCTCACGACCGTCAGTTTCTGGCCTTTACTCCTTTCACCACAGGAGCTCAAACCCATCCCAAGAATAGATGGGAAGCAGATGCAATCCCATAGCTTCCACTCTCCTCTGTTCTCCTCTCTGGCCCTTTTCCCCAATCCACACTCCTCCCTCCATCCTTACAGATGTTGATTCATCAAGTTTGTTCACTGAGCACCTATTACTTGCCAGGCCTTCTGCTGTGTGCTTAGGGTACAGTTGAAATAGTCATTGTTACTTGCCAATATTCCTCTTTCTCTCTTTTTGATAGAATATCAATTTTATTTGGGGCAAGAATTTGTCAGACCTCAGTGAAGAGTCATTTATGATTGTTCTAAATGGATCAGGATAATGCCACCCCCTCTTACCCCCACCACCCCATCTAGTAGACTCGTGATCCTGAACTGGATGAGACGTGAGAGGAGGCTGGGTGCTTTTGATAAAAAGTGCAGACACGGAAGGGGGCCTGCGTGGTGCTCCCTCTTTCCTCTCTTCCTGCTTTGAATGGGGAGTTGATGTTTGGAGCTTGAGGGCCCAGAACATCAAGCCTGAGTAGGAGACAACAAGAGGATGGCAGAGCAGAAATGCAGGAAAAGCCTGGATCCTGATGGCTTGGTTGCACTCCCAGACCAACTCTGAGGCTGCCTTTCCTCTGGGCTTCTCACTTAGAAAAGAACAAGCACAGACTGGTTTATGCCAACTTCTTCATCTGTCATTTCCAAGCTCTCCTAACAGCAGGATGGTGATACATCCACAGAGTGATATGATGTGAGTGATACAGGCACAGCCCCTGCCTCCATGAAGTTCACACATCAATGTATACCGGAGATGCTGGGAAGGGTACTGAGTTGCCAATTCGTGCAATGCCTGGCACAGACTTGCTCATTCACTTTTGCCTTCTTTGCACACTGTGTCTTTGCTTGGTATAATTAAATTCCATCTCTATCTGCTTTTACTTTAACTTCTAATTTCCCAGTGTAAATATGAGCCAAGAAGAGCAGATCAAGGAGGCGGCTGCTCCTCGGGGCCTGGCTGGTCTGCGGCATGGTAGACTGTGAGCTCATTTAGAGAGCACTCTGGATCGATAATGATTTCAGTTACACCGCAGGCTAAGTGTTTGAAGCCAGTGACTCTGAGAGGGGTGATGGATCCATTAGGAATGCCTGGGCAAAGGGTAGAGACTCTTTCCTTCCCTCTTCTGCTGCAAGGGGAGAAGTAATTTCTCTGTTTGGCTGTAAGGTTGCTAGGTCAGTCAGCCCGGGGAGTGGTTGACTCACAGCTCAGGTTTTCTCTCAGAGGCAGGAAGTTTTGCCAACAGAGAGGCTGTGGAGGGTGGTAGTTAAGAGCTCCAGCTCTGAGAATCCAGGCTTTTCCCTTTTGCATGCTGTGTGACCTTAGGCAAGTTACTCAGCCTGGCTGAGCCTCTATTCCTTTATCTGTGCTCTGTGGATAATCACAGTAGACAAGGCTTCTGTTGACTCTTAACAGGCCTTTTTAAAATCTTCTGGGGAGTGTGATCGCCAAGGAGTGTAACAGTGAGGAAGGGAATTTGTGGAATGCATAGAAATGAAAACATCCAAACAGTTGGGAGTGTAACATAAATAAAGGTAGCTATAAAGAACTGCCTGAGACTGGGTAATTTATAAAGGAAAGAGGGTTAATTGACTCACAGTTCCCCATGGCTCAGGAGGCCTCAGGAAACTTAGAATCAAGGCAGTAGGGGAAGCAAACACATACTTCACATGATGGCAGGAAGGAGAGGTGTTGAGCCAAGAGGGAAGAGTCCTTTATAAAACCATCAGATCTCATGAGAGCTCACTGAGTATCACCAGAACAGCAGCATGGGGGTAATTGCCCCCATGATTCAATTACCTCCCACCAAGTCCTTCCCATGACATGTGGGGATTATGGGAACTCCAATTCAAGATGAGATTTGGGTGGGGATACAGCCAAACCATATTAGGTCCAGAAACAACACAAAACAACAGAAAAACACAAAACAAAACCGAAGATATGTTGGAGAGGGGTACCTAGGGTGTTCCCAGGAGGTGTGAGGAAGAACTTAGTTCTGTCTCTTTGCCTAATTCTTTTCTTAAAAAATCAATGTAATTTTAAAAAATAGAAACAGAGTCTCCCTATGTTGTCCAGGCTGGTCTTGAACTCTTGGGCTCAAGAGATCCTCCTGCCTCGGCCTCCCAAGGTCCTAGGATTACAGGTGTGAGCTACCATGCCCAGCCCTCCCTACCTAATTCCTTATCCATTGGTACCACCAAGATCCTACCCTGTGCCCCATATTTAAAAATAACTACCCCCCCAATATAGCAGTACTAATAAATATTTTAAATGATATTCAAAGTTTTTGTATTTTCTATGGGGGAAATATGTACCTCTGCTGCTGGTGAATGTGTATCTTAATAAAATAGGAGTTTGATTTGACATCTGAATCAAGAGCCCTAAAAATGATCCTGTCCTTTGAATTAGTGATTCTATTTTCAGGAAATGATTCTAAGAAAATATAAATCTGGATATGGGAAAATTTAATTAACATGGTTTTTACACAGCATTGCAAATTACAGGGAAACTGTCCAATAATTTCTTAAATAAATTCTAGTGAATCGGTACAGTGGAATACCATGTTACCGTTAAAAAATGTGAAACAATATTGAAAACTTGAGAAGAGGTTCAAGACAAACACAGACGTGATCCATGAAGACTCTGGATTTATGGTAATACTACTGGGTTTGAAACCTGATTCTACTGCTTCCTAGCTGTGTGATGTTGGAATGAATTATATAACCTCTCTGTGTCTAAGATTTTTCATCTGAAAAATAGGGCTTACAGATAATAATTACTTAATGGGTTTGGCACTTCCTTGTCTGCCATTAAGTGAAACTATGAGGACACGTTTCCAAAAAAAGAAAAGAAAAAGGAAAGAAAAATGTATATGTGAGAGAAAAAAAGATAAAAATATTAAGAGCATTTATTTATTTATTCTATACATTTTGTTTTTAAGAGGCAGCATTTCACTATGTTGCCCAGGCTAGTCTTGATCTCCTGGGTACAGGTGGTCCTACTGCCTTAGCATCCTGAGTAGCTGGGACTCCAGGTGTGTGTTACCATGCCCAGCTATATACAAATTTATTGAGTACCCCCATGTGCCAGGCTCTGTGATACGATGGTGAACAAAAAATCACAAACATCTACATTTGGAGGGTTTATAGTGCAGAGAAGAAGTTCTCATAAAAATTGCTGGGGGTCACCATGCCCAGCTAGTCAATTTTTAATTTTTTGTAGAGATGAGGTCTTGCCATGTTGCCCAGGCTTGTCTTGAACTCCTAGGCTCAAGCAATGCTCGTACCTCGGCCTCCCAGTGTGCATAAGCCACCACACCCAGACCTGTGGTGGATTTTTTTTTTTTTAATAGAGAAAATCTAAGAAGTAATACCAGTAGGCAAATGCTTAAATGGATTACAGACTGGAAAACAAGATGGCAGCACACCAAGATACATTTTTTTGGTCAAACAAATGATGTTGGAAAATGCCTGGAAAACATGAGTGAAAATGTGAACAGACGATCATTAGAACAAATTATTCAGTGGGAAGTTTGCCACACAATTGGATGAAACTACAAGATAATATTACTGTATCTGGAAAAGGTTATGTTTCAAAGATGAAGTGCACAAAGAACCCATTTTTTGTGAACCGCCAAAGGAAGGACTACCAGAGAAGATATTTTCTCAACTGTAAATGATCTCTTTAATCAAAATAATGTGTCATTGAAAAAAAAATTGCTGGGGGTGTCTTTTAAAAATGTAGACGTGTGGACCCACCCTTAGAAGTCTGCATTCTGCAGCTGTGGGCATAGGTCCAGGAGTCTTCATGTCGTACATGCACCAGAGGGCTCTGCTACAGGCCTTTTGAGACCGCACTGGTGAATATATGCAATAACCAATATGTGGTTATTGCTGATTGGAGAGGGATTAGTAGTGACTTTAATTTTTTTTATTCCATTATGTTTTGTAAGTTTCTACACTTAAGATTTTTTTTAATAATTAGAAAAAAGTAAACATTTTATATGTTTAAATATGCAGCATCTATGCCCCTCCTGTCTGCCTTCCCCTATGTCCAGCACAATTCTCATTTCTTGCACAATAACAGAAGAACATCATACAGACTATAGATTAGGAAAGGCCTCTGGAATGGATGATGGGGGCTGTGATTCTCAGATAGCTGCAAAATCACAAAGAGAAGGTGGAAAATTTCTTGCCCAAATCATCTGCTTTTGTTTGAATGTGCTCCAGCCCCGCCTCTCTTAGGCAAAGAAACCTCTTTAAAGATGCATTTCATTTGCTTTCTTTTTCCTGCAAATTCTCTTGACCTTGAGATTTATCCAGTGGCTCTGGTAATTGGTGCAGTTTCCAGAGTCATTTGTATGGACGTTGTGTAATGCAGACATACGGGGAGAAATCTCCACAGTCATCCTGTGCTTGTATCAGGTGAATTTATATTTTATGGTTTTTTGGTCAGATTGATTTTTGTGAAACACCCTGGGGTGTTTGCAAATATGAAAGTTCTTGTAGTTCTGGTTGCTTGTTTGTATTTACAGGAAGAATAAAAAGAAGACGAGAAAATTGCTCTCTCTGCTGACAAACTCCTTCTTCCCCAGAGTGTGGAAGGGAAGGAGATGAAGGGCTTCCAACAGGAGGGAAAATTAGAGGCAGTGAGATCAGAGATCAGGGTGAAAACCTGCCTGTGAGTGCTAATTCGCACCAGGAAGCATTGTCAGGCATGGGCAGCAAGTTCACGAATACTGGGTAGGTCTCATCAAACAAACAGGTTACGATGAACAAAACTGCTGTGATAAAAGCTCTTAAAATCCCTGAACTCTGTGATGAGTGGGCTCTCTGATCTTGTCTTGAGTTTATTCTGAGGCACCATGTCCATTTTGGGTTGGTCTTTTACATAGAACGAATACCTGCTAACTTGGTTATACAAATTGAAAACAATATCTTTTCCAATCCTAAAGTAAACCAAATGAAACCAAACAAAACTAGAACACTTAACTTTCTGCATGGGTTAGTTCTGATGCCTGAAGTACTTTTAGTGTAAAGGTAGGTTCAGTAAGTATGTAGCATGCATAGCATTACTTCTTCCTTCTGAGCCCATGACAGACATTACTAATCAATTACAGTGCTCTCTACTGCTGAAGCCAGCTGTCAGCACATTCACTTTCCCCATTAAGCAACCTTGATGCCTGGATTTCTTACCATTATCGCCATCCCTTTTGGAATTATGGGTTGGCAAATACAAAGCATCTTCACTGCTATTCTTACTGCAGTTCCTCTCTGTTTTATCCTTGACAAATGTCAATAAGAAGTCACAACACTTGCAATCTGCTCAGATGTGATCTTAGAATCTTCCTCAAAAACAGTTTTCCACATAGCTTCTACCAATAGATGGGATCTTGTATGGAACAGGAAAGGTATTTGCTATCCCTGGGGTATCTGAAAATTAGGAAGCAAGACATCTGCCATTAACCCCTTTGTGACTTAGTTCATCAGATTAGTGTCACCAGAGAATAGAGGGGAAAAGGTCAGGTGTGTACTCTGAAGTCTGGTATTTATGACCCTTCATGGTTTGGCTTCAGTTTCTATTTCTAATTAAACAGCTTATGTCTGCTCAGACAAGCTTTTCCATTTGCTTCCATGTCTTGTCTTTTTCCATTTTTAGGTCCTCTGCTGACTCAGCTTCCCCCACCTGGAACACCCTCCCTCCTCTCCACCCACCCAATTTTTACCATTCTCCAATTTTTTCAACTCACTTGGCATCAAACTTCTTCCCCTGAAATGTTTCTTCCTTCTTAATGCTTACGTGTTTTAATTTTTTAACCACTAGACTATAAACCTTGCCATCAGGGTCCAGGCCTTCATCTTCCTTATGTTGAATGCATACTTTTGGCAAGAGCCCTTCATTTCTCCAGGGGTGGTGGGATGAGGAGCAGCTAATGAAGGGGGGAATGAATCTCCACGTTATTTGCCCTGCACTCTGGTTGAAGCCCATCTCTGTTTCCATTTGAGACCTTTTAAGTAGAATTCAAAACATAGACTAGGATGTCCGAGGGTTTTTCTAAGAAAAGCTAATGCAGCATAGAGAGATACTCAGAGAGACGATATAGATGGTGCTAAAGCTTGGAACCACCAACACCTGCTAGTGGGATGGAGTACTGACTGCATTGCAGTTTCCTTTGGTTGTTCCTGCTCTAAGAAGTTATGAAGATATTTAATATTCAAAATCACTTAATCCACAGTCCTGGCCTTGGAGAAATATTGCATTTTATCAAATCAGCTAGCTGCCCTGCTCAGAATCAGACATCAGATGGAGCAAGTAGAGCTTATTTTTGTATTTGAAATATTTCTTAGTAAGCTAAAAAAATAAAGCTTCACTGCTACATAAAGTGATATAGGTTTTATCATTCAAAGCACAGAGAAGAGATATTGGAAAGCAGGCTTAATACTTGCTTCCTGAGTTCTTTCTGTATATTTCCAAATTATGTAATGATGGTTTATCCTAAACTATTTTTCTTAGTCACAATGCCAACATATTTTTATTTATATTTTATTTAGGGAATAGATTCATAACAAATGAACACATTAATAAAAATATTCAATGAAAAATTGTTATGCAAGTCACTGAGCATACAAATTATCAGTTCCACACAAAAAATGAGTTACTAAGAACAGAAAGTTCAATGGAGGACTGAAAACCAAAGGGTCAACAATAGGCTGAGGCAGACATCCAGGCCAAAGTGACTCAGTGAGCTTGACTCACAGGTGCATACTCCACTTGTTATATGACCTGTTTGTGTAAGTTCGTACTTGGCTTTGAGCCACTATTGTCTGTAGAAGGTATAGCTACCCTGCTGATGCTGTACAGGCTCTTGCTCTTGTGGAGAGAGAGAGAGAGAGAGAGAGAGAGAGAAAGAGAGAGAGAGAGAGAGAGAGAGAGAGAGAGAGAGTACCGGAGCTGTCCTTCTTGCAGATAGAGCGAGGCTAGGGCTCGACATGGCTCCTGTGCAAGCGCTGGCACCCAGAGTGAAGCTACTGACCCCTGCATGGGAGAGTTACCATCTGGCAGATGGACAGGGGAAGCCAGAAACCAGCTTGTGCCCAGAGAGAGAAAGAGTTAAGCTGCTGATCCTGAAGGCAAGGGAGAGCCAGCCGTACAGCTGTGAGTGGGAGTGGCCGGAGCAAGCAGCTGAAAGTGAACGGTGTGAGAGAGCTAGTGTGAGTAAGCTGCTGATGAGAGCTGCTGAATAAAACCATATTCACTTGCCTATGGCCCCCCAAATGTTCTTTCAGCTATCCACCATCCACCCACACCCCTCGGACCTCAGCTGGGGCTGGAACCTGACCCCAAGCGTGACATTTGGCATAGTTGTGGACCTGACACCAGGGAATATTTACCCTGTTATAACTACCTGCTACTGGAAACAGAGATAAATTACAGGCCCCGGGTGGTTTGAGATGGGAATTACAGAACTAAGTGGTGAGGCTAGGTACAGGGCAATACATCTAAATTCTTCCCCTGTGGCAGAGCATTATTACCTCAAGTTTCTACCATGCCCTGTGTAAGTGGGAGAAGGAAAAACAAGATTCTCTGGGATTTCTAGGAGACTTAGAAAACAAGTTTGCATAAATCCTCTTATGAATCAGTGAGATAATTTCTTGGGGGTATATGCCAGAACTAGGATTGCTGAGTAGCAGGGTAAGCTACCACTTACCCTAGGGCAAGGTAAGGTAGGATACATGGTAAGCACCAAGAAAGTATCCTCCAGAATTACCTTTTGTTTCCGTCCCCAGGAAGGTCCCATTTCCCCATATCCTTACAAAAAGTTTGATGGGTCCAAAGAGGTTTCTTGCTGTCATTTTAATTTTCATTTCTTTGATTACTAGGTGGGTGGAGTAGAGGATTTTCTTTCATGAAACTGTAAGTGCCCCTCAAACCATGGCATAATCATCTGTGCATCCCTGGCCTCTATTACCCAGTAGAACCTTATTAAATGGCTGCTGAATTGCATGTAATTTAGATCAATGACGGGCCCTTCCCTCAGTAGAGGATTCAGCTGTTCGAAAAACAAGGTCCTTGAATATTTTAAAAGTTGGAAGCAGCTGTGTCTAGCTAAAGTCTGCCAGAATGACATAGTGATAGTGACCAGAGTATTCATTTGTTTTTCTAAAATCAAAGAACTGGTGAACCTCACGGAATCAAAGAGGAATAGTCGGCTGACACGGCAGGACCCTTGACGTCAAGTGTCTGATTCCTCCCTTGCTTTTGTCCACAGTGTAATATGTTATCTGCTGCTCACTCTTATTTGATCTGCTTGAAGTCCTTGCCAGTGGCCATCCATGGGAAATCTTCTAGTCCTTCCCCATCCTGTCCCCTCTTTACATCAGTAGTTTTAGGCATGCTGGGGTCATGCATCCCATTAAGAAACCAATGCAAAATATAGAACTTCTCTCCTGAAAACTTATGTATGTACAAAATTTTGCACATAATCTCAGTGGACACCTGATGGCTGATGTGACAATCATTTGTTTATTTATGAACTCTTTTTTCTATTCACTGGCTCATTCACTTATTCACTCAATGGTTATTGAATGCTGAGGTCCAGGTCTGTTAGATGTTGGAGACTCATGAACAATGGTCCCTGCCCTCCGTAGCTTTAGTTCACTGGGGTAAATAGGTAAACAAACCAGTCTAGTATGTGGTGTTGGGCAATATTGTAGAGGTAGAGGTACTGAGGGAGGGCAGAAGAGAAGCGACGAACCTGGGGGTATCATGGGAGGAGGAAGTTATTTCTGAGCTGAGCACCAAGAAGAAGAAGCACTTTCGACAAAGCAACTTGACTTTTTTCACATGAACTTATTTCTAAGTGATTACTATGGACATTGAAAGACCCTTAACCCTAGGAAAATCTCTGAAGGTCCCCCCTCACTCATGTCAAACAAATTGAAGTTTATATATATATAAACTTTATATATTTATATTTATATATATAAATATATATTTGTATATATGACATATATGTTCTTTTTATTGTAGTAATACATATAAAAAACACAAAATGCACCATTTTTTTTTTGAGACAGAGTTTTGCTCTGTTTCCCAGGTTGGAATGCAGTGGTGCGATCTCAGCTCACAGCAACCTCTGCCTCTCAGGTTAAAGAGATTCTCCTGCCTCAGCCTCCCTGGTAGCTGGGATTACAGGCATTAGCCACCATGCCTGGCTAATTTTTTTATTTTTAGTAGAGATGGGGTTTCACCATGTTGGCCACGCTTGTCTCAAACTTCTGAACTCAGGTGATCCGCCTGCCTCGGCCTCCCAAAGTGCTGGGATTACAGGCATGAGCCACTGTGCCCAGCCTCATTTTAACCATTTTTAAGTGTACAATTCAGTAGCATGAAATACTTTCACAACATTGTGCAACCATGATCACTATCCATTTCCAGAACTTTTTCATGACCCCAAACAGAAGCACTGTTCCCATTAAACAGTAACTCCTTATTTTCCCCTCCTCCCAGCTCTTGGTTACCTCTATTCTATTTTCTCTGTCTGTGACTTTGCCTATTCCAGGTATCTCATATAAGTGGGATCCTGTAATATTTGTTCTTTCATGTGTGGTTTACTTCAGTTAGCATCTTGTTTTTGAAGTTCATTCATGTTTTAGCATATGTCAGAATTTGATTCCTTTTTATGGCTGAATAGTATTCCATTATATTTGTATACCACATTTTAAAATTAATTAATCTGTTGATAAACACTTAGATTCACCTTTTGGTTATTGTGGGTAATGTTGCTATGAACAATGGTGTACAAGAATCTGAGTTTCTTCTTTTAATTCTTTGGGGTATACCTTTGGAGTGGAATTGCTAGGTCTTATGGTAATTCTTTTTTTCTTTTTAAAAATAGTGTTAAGAAGATGATGTGAGATCTACTCTCTTAGCAAATTTTTAAGTGTGCAATACAGTATTGTTAACCACATGTACAATGTTGTACAACAGGTCCCCAGAACTAACTCATCTTGCATAACTGAAACTGAACAGAAGCTCCCCATTCTCCTCTCCCTCCTGCCCCGGCAACTGCTATTCTACTCTCTGCTTCTATGAGTTTGATCATTTTTGGTATCTCCTGTAAGCACAATCATGCAGTATTTTTTCTCCTATGACTGGCATATTTCACTTAGCATAATGTCCTCAAGGTTTATCATGTTGTCACATATGCCAGGATTTCCTTCTTTTTGTTAAAGGCTGAATAATATTCATATATATACCAAATTCTCTTTATCCATTCATCTGTTGATGGGCATTCAGATGTTCCCACATTCTGGCTATTGTGAATAGTGCTAAAATAAACATGGAATGCAAATATCTCTTAGAAACCCTAATTTCAGTTCTTTTGTTTGTATACCCCAAAATGGTATTGCTGGATCATGTGGTAGTTCTATTTTTAATTTTTTGAGGAACATCCACATAATTTTCCGTAATGGCTGTGCTAATTTACATTCCCAACAGCCATGTACAAGAGCTCCCTTCTCTCTACATCCTTGCCAACACTGATCTTTTGTTTTATTGATAATAGACATCCTAACATATGTCAGGTGATATCTCATTGTGGTTTTGATTTGTAGTTTCTTGATGATGAGTGATGTTGAGCAATTTTTTATATATCTGTAGGCTATTTGTACATTTTCTTTGGGGAAATGCCTATTAAAGTCTTTTGCCTAGTTTAAAATTAGGTCATTTGTTTTTCTGCTGTTGAGTTTTAGGAGTTCCTGATATATTTCAGATATTGACACCTCAGCAGATATATGGTTTGCAAATGTTTCCTCCCATTCTGTAGGTTCTGTTTTCACTCCATTGATTGCGTCTTTGGCTGTGCAGAAGTTTCTAGTAGTCCCAGTTGTTTTGCTTTTATTGCTTGTGCTTTTGATGTCATATCCAAGACATTATTGCCAAGATCAATGTCACTAATATTTCCCCAATGTTTTCTTCTAGGAGTTTTACAGTTTCAGGTCTTACGTTTAAATCTTTAATCCATTTTGAGTTGATTTTTGTGTATGGCATAGGGTAAGTGTCTCTTTCTTTGCCATGTGGATATCCAGTTCTCCCAACACCATTCATTGAAGAGATTGCCCTTTCTCCCATTGTATATTCTTAGCACCCTTGTTGAAGCTCAGTTGAAATATGGCAATTTTATGTTTAACTTTTTCAGGATATGTGTATGTGTGTATATATATAGTATTTTATATATATATAAAATGTATATATGTCAGGAGAAATTTTTGATAGTATTTCACATTGGGCCTTATAAATTACCTGGTTACTTAATATTACTTAATTTATGATTGCTTATTTTAATTTCAATTTTATAAGATTCTTATGTTTTTAATTTGATAATCATCTAGCAGAGTGCTTCTCATATTTAAGCATCTATCAGAATCCCTTGAAGGGCTTGTTCAAACAGATAATTAGATAATTGTCCATCCCCATAGTTTCTGATTCAGTAGATCTGAGGTGTGGCCCAAAGGTTTTCATTTCTAACATGCTGATGTTGCTCCTCTTGGGGGCGTATTTTAAGAACCGTTGACCTTGAGAATACTTGGGAATTCTTGAGATGAGAATATAACTTAACAACTGTTTTCAAATGTAATGAAAATGTTATGAATACTAAGCCTAATAATTGCTGAGTTGACATATTATGCCTTATAGACAAACATTTATTAGTTACGATTTTGCAGTTTTAGTTTTATATTTTGTAATCAATTTCTTCAGGTCTCAAATGGTTTTGTAGGTACCCCCTCAAACTTAATCACTGTGCCCAAAGTATTGATGGAGAAAATGGCCTTGCACAACATCTATAGATTTACCTTAAAAAGAAAAATGACTGGATAGTATCTGCTTGTGTGAATGTACCATAGTAATTTCATTAATTACTCCCAATGAGTAAACCATATTATTTACACTGTTTTCCTTCTATAAGCAGAGCTTCTTTGAACATCTCTCTACCCCTGGGGTTCATACTTCTAGCTGCTTGTTAGAATTACCATTACTATACTTGGACCTCACTGCCAGAGTTCTGCTCTTGTTTTATTGGTCTGAGTGCTGCAGGCATGAATATTGTTTTTCAGGAATTCTTGGTAGCTTTTTCATGGTACTTTCTTTTATTATTATACTTTAAGTTCTAGGGTACATGTGCACAACGTGCAGGTTTGTTACATATGTATATATGTGCTGTGTTGGTTTGCTGCACCCATTAACTCATCATTTACATTAGGTGTTTCTCCTGATGCTATCCTTCCCCTATCCCCGAACCCCATGACAGGCCCCGGTGTGTGATGTTGCCCACCCTGTGTCCAAGTGTTCTCATTGTTCAATTCCCACCTATGAGTGAGAACATGCAGTGTTTAGTTATCTGTCCTTGCGATAGTTTGCTCAGAATGATGGTTTCCAGCTTCATCCATGTTGCTACAAAGGACATGAACTCATCCTTTTTTATGGCTGCATAGTATTCCATGGTGTATATGTGCTGCATTTTCTTAATCCATTCTTATCATTGATAGACATTTGGGTTGGTTCCAAGTCTTTGCTATTGTGAATAGTGCCACAGTAAACATACTTGTGCATGTGTCTTTAGAGCAGCATGATTTATAATCCTTTGGGTATATACCCAGTAATGGGATGGCTGGGTCAAATGGTATTTCTAGTTCTAGATCCTTGAGGAATCGCCACACTGTCTTCCACAATGGTTGAACTAGTTTACAATCCCACCAACAGTGTAAAAGTGTTCCTATTTCTCCACATCCTCTCTAGCACCTGTTGTTTCCTAACTTTTAAATGATTGCCATTCTAACTGATGTGAGATGGTATCTCATTGTGGTTTTGATTTGCATTTCTCTGATGATTAGTGATGATGAGCATTTTTTCATAGGTCTGTTGACTGCATAAATGTCTTCTTTTGAAAAGTGTCTGTTCATATCCTTTGCCCACTTTTCGATGGGGTTGTTTGATTTTTTCTTGTAAATTTGTTTAAGTTCTTTGTAGATTCTGGATACTAGCCCTTTGTCAGATGGTAGATGACAAAAATTTTCTCCCATTCTGTAGGTAGGCATGAATATATATGTATATATATATATATATATATTTTTTTTTTTTTCTTTTGAGACGGAGTCTCGCTCTGTTGCCCAGGTTGGAGTGCAGTGACCGGATCTCAGCTCACTGCAAACTCTGCCTCCTGGGTTCACACCATTCTCCTGCCTCAGCCTCCTGAGTAGCTGGGACTACAGGCACCCCGCCATCTCGCCCGGCTAGTTTTTTGTATTTTTTAGTAGAGGCGGGGTTTCACCGTGTAGGCCAGGATGGTCTCGATCTCCAGACCTCGTGATCCACCCGTCTCGGCCTCCCAAAGTGCTGGGATTACAGGCTTGAGCCAGCACGCTCGGCCGAATATATATATTTTAAAAGATTCTCAGGTGATTTGAATGTGCAGCCAGGTTTGAGGACCACTGTTCTACATGCATCTTTGGCCACTTGTGCTGCGTCTTATCTACTCTGGGACATTGCTTTGAGATCTGATGTAACAGAGAAGGCTTATCATTGTCTTTTTAAAAAGTGACCCTTCCACAAGTCAAGACATGCTATGTTGTAAGATCATTAACAGCCTCAAAAAGTGTCCCATTAGTTTCTTCTTCTCTAAGACACACACACACACATACCCTTCTCTGGCAAAGATGCTTGTCTTTTAATTGCCAGGAAGATAAGAAAAATAACATTAAAAAGACAAGCTTTATTGAGGAGATCAGGATGGAAGCTCGTTCCTTATCTTTAATAGAGTCTCAGGGTTTGTTATTTTCATTATTTAAATTCTAGCTTTGAAGAAATATGTATTGAAGTTCAGTGTTAAAACATTAGGACATATTAATAGGGAAAAGAAAAATACTTAAGTCTATTTTCTATTTGATGAAGAATAATGAGAATCAAGTCTAATTATCTTGATCAACTGAAGTGTTCAAGTGCGAATGTTACATTTTGGGTTTGAGAAAATGAATGACTAGTAACAGATGCAGAGGTTTTGTCACTGTTGTATGTGACTCTATGAATCAAGGCAAAGAAACAAGGATGATGTTCAAAATGTATAACAGCTGGTGTGGCACGGACACTGGTGCTGGCTGGTACACAGCTCTGGTCCATGTTGACCGAATACCAGCCACATACATTGGATGTATGGGTATCAAAGTTCTTCTGCTCTCATAAAACTATCCCACTTGCCTGTCATATTGCATTGGATTCATCACTCTCTTGAGTAAAGATTTTATCTTTCCTCAGAGGTAAATACAGATACACCTTTAAGGAGGGTATGTGTGCGAGGCCTTCATTTCTCAGTAGCTTTTGCCCTCAGCCTTGATGACTTTGTAATTTATAACATAAACAAATTCTTCCTTTGAAAATTTCACTGATGGATTGGATGCAGGAGAGGTCAGTGTTGATGGGGGAAATGAGAAGAGGACTTGGAGATCAGTCTGGCCTGTTTTGTTTTTTAAATCATTTTGTTAAGTAATTAACCTTACCAAATAATACTAGGTCTGGATGGAACTGTATAGATGACCTGTTCCACTTGCCCCAGTTTACATATGAGGAAGCTGAGCCGAGAGAGGGAAAGTGATAGGGCTAAGGCCACAGCTATTTAGTTTGGCTGTGTGGAAAGAACTTCAGTGTCAACAATGGCTTCAAGGTCTGGCTGTGTTCCTGATAACGTGCGGCTCTCCTGTTCTCCTCCAGACTCACATTTCTCATCTGCAAAGTAGGGAATACGTTTCAAAAAAAAATTTAAAACATGATTCATAGAAAAGATGATGAAGATATGTCAAAGATTTTATTCAGCTCATGAATGAATGAATGATTCAGTAAGCAAGTGGAGGTGGTTCAGTAAGAGAATTTGAGGAACAGAGATTTATATAGTAAATCAGTCAAAGGAGTGGAGGAATGAATTTGGTAAAAGAAAAAATTGGTCAATGTTTTAGAGGGCAATGAAATTGTAGCCTTTGGGACAGAAATTTACAAGTTAACATTATTTCCCCCAGTGTCTGTTTTCTGGTCAAGTAGTGAATGGTAAAATCAAATAAAGTCATAGATAATTAAATAGTCCTCATCCTCTGGTGAACCTGTTAATAACATTGAAAGGATATGCATTGATCATCTTATTTTATTTCCAAGTTTTATTAATAGACAATTTTTCTTAGTAAGAACTAGAGGAGATGACGAAAAAATCTGTCTAAAGTATTCCTCAAAAGTTACAATTTAGCAGGACAATGTGTTTCTGGACTTTTGTAGGCACTTGATTCTTTGAGAGTCCATCCATCTACTTTTCTCCTATGTACACATTGCAGGAGAAAGGTGGCTTTGGAAGGAAAGAGTCTCTTTCTTTCCACCCCCTTAATACTAATCAGCCAATGTGCTAAGTATTTGAAATCCCAGGCCCAGGAGGAGCCTATTCTTTGCTTGAAGCAGAGAAATAGATCCTTGTCAGTTCAGCTAAGAATGTGTTGAAAGAAGTCAATGACTTAAAGTTTTTGGAGCAGAAGTCCTGTTGAATTGGGGATTGGGCAGTGGCAGTTGTCCTCTTGTTTTTTGCAGGTAGGGTAGCAGTGCCTGAAATCATTTCACTTCCTTTCTTTCTCACCTCAGTGTCAAAATACAGTCATGCGCTTTGTCTCCAAATTTAGGCCTTGACCATTAGATCTGGTCAGTGCTGAATCAGCTCCAGTCAAGGTTCTCTTTGGACCACCTATTTCTGAACTTGCCTCTGTTTGCATTTCAAACACTTTAATTATTTGATTAAGAAATAGACTGATCCTTGTCCTTGGACTGGTAGTGATCCCACTGAAACAGTTTGGAAATACCTAGTTTATTTGTATTTCTCACAGCTTGTATTCCCGAGCTGAACCCGTTCTGTTCTCTCTCACATACCTGCAGAGATGGTAGAACAGGGAGTGCCATAAATTAACCCTCAGCTTTTAGCAAGGCTGCCTTTGGTCATGTTGTGTATGTTTGGGGAATACGTTCCTCCCTGTGCCTTTGATCCCAGGCAGCCCCCATCCTGGGTCTTGTATCTTCTGCATCAGAAATGGGTGAGACACACTCCATTCATTCATGCCAAGGAATAAATGACTGGCAGATTTTAATTTGTGAACCATCCCAGAAATTCAATTTTTAAGAAATATATTTTTTCATAAGAAAAGTTTTATTATTAAAGGCTTAGAAAATACAGAAATGTATTAAAAAGCAAATTTAAATCACCTATAATACTACTATTCAGAGATAATAAATGACGTTAATATTTTGCTGTATTTGTTTTCAGATATACACATACTTTAAAAATTCAAGACTATACTGTTTCATTAACATTTTAATTGTGATCGAAGCTAGTTCTAAGGGTGAAATTTCACATAGGGGGTTGAAGAGATTCTTTTGGGTAGGGGGAGCGGGAAGGAAGTAAATGGGAATGGGAGTGAGCGTTGGAAGTGTACGGACGCCCCTGAACTAACACCCTGGAGGTAGTTCCAAAGAAATGATTCTATCCAAAGAAATGATTCTATCCAGAGAAATGATTCTCTGGCCCCGGGATGGGCTAGCAGAGATGGTACCTGAGAGAGAGAAGGTTTGTTTTGTTATTTTTATTTTTATTTTTTGCTGCGTATGCATGGAGCAGGTGAATCTAAGGCATTGCCTTTCCAGTTTGAGAATGTACTCTAGCCTTCCCCAACTTTGTGCATGGCACCACTGCCCACCTGGTGACCCAAACTACTTTGCCTTGCCTTTTACATTCTGAAGGTTCTGTCAGTGGCATGCAAACCAGAGCGACTCCATCTTGAATTAGGGCTGGGTAAAATGAGGCTGAGACCTGCTGGGCTGCCTTCTCAGGAGGTTAGATAATCTTAGTCACAGGATGTTTACAGTTAAGGGAACAGGTTCAATATTTACTAAACAGACCCAGGACTTAGCAGACCCAGGACTTAAGAGACCCGGGAGATGTCCTTCTGTCTTAGATATCTTGAGAACAAAAGCATTCTTAGTTTAAGAATAAGTTTCGTTTTAACGATAATGATATAGATTCTTGCAGAAGACAGTAGTTACACAAAGATTAACAATGCTTTGTAATGAGCCCTCATAATAGAGCACACCTCCCCATGATTTTTGCTTTGTTGTCTTATAGGTAAACAAGCACTGTACCTAAGGTGGGCGTGTTCCTCCTCTTGCTTTCGGAATGCCCTGCTCTCTCTACAGCGTAGGCACCCTTTTATTCCTTTAGTTTCTTAATAAGCTTGCTTTCACTTTCTCCGTGGTCTCACCCCAAATTCTTTCTTGCGTGAGATCCAAGAACCTTTTCTTGGGGTCTGGAAAAGGGCCCCTCTCCAGTAACAGTTCTACCTTAAAAATATATCCTGAATCTGATCACTTCTTGCCATCTTCACCGTTAAGACCTTGATCTAAGTCTCCATCATTTGTTACCCAGATGAGTTCAGTTAATGCTTTGGAAATAAACTAAGGCCAATCCAATGAGAACAGGGAAAGGCTTTCTATTCAGAGCTCGCTACAGCAAGGGAGTCAGCTACCACTACTTGTATTTTGGCAGAGACTCAAAGCTAGGCAGAGGGGTGGAGGAGCTTTATAGGGAAAAAAAGGGAAGGCCCGATTGAAGGCTGTTGTCATGGAGAAGCTGGAGGCAGGCTGACTAGGAGCAGGGCATCCTATGTGATTGCTTAAGGGTACATATTTGGCTTTCTAAGTTGGTTCTAAGTTGAAAGGAGGAGCAAGATTTAGTGAAGCTGTCAGTAAATACTTAAAAGTCCTGCCTGTTTTAGGCTAACCGTTACAGGGGTTATTATTTGGCCTCCTGACTTGTTTGCTTCTCTAGCAAACAAAGATCTAGTGGTCTGACTTCCTACAAGTCTGTCTTGGCTGGTTACTGAAGAAAATGGGTTGCTTTTCAGGGCTGGTGGCAGATTGTGGGTTAGTATCTGTAGTTTTATAGATGGTCTGGTCATCGTATACTTAGTCTCTCATGCTGCATTGAAGTTTAGTGGTACCCCTTTGGCGAACACTGATACCAAGTTGATTTTGAAGTAGTTGCTATTATAGTCATCTCTCTCTCTCTCTTTTTTTTTTTTTTTTTTTGAGACAGAGTCTCACTCTGTCACCCAGGCTGGAGTGCAATGGCACAATCTCGGCTCACTGCAACCACTGCCTTCCAGGTTCAAGCAATTCTCCTGCCTCAGCCTCCCGAGTGGCTGGGATTACAGGCGTACGCCACCATGCCCTGCTAATTTTTGCATTTTTAGTGGAGATGGGGTTTCACCATGTTGGCCAGGCTAGTCTTGAACTCCTGACCTCAGGTGATCCTCTCATCTTGGCCTCCCAAAGTGCTGGGGTTAGAGGTGTGAGCCACAGCACCTGGCCAGTCATCTCTTTTTTACCCAGGCAGAATCCAAGGGTAAGAAAGGTTAAGTAACTTGTTCAAGATCACACAATTACTAAGGAGAAGAGCCTGGCTTCACACCTTGGCAGTTTCACTCCAGAAATCACTGCCTTAAGCCTTAAGCTTCCTTTAGCCACTTAGAGATGGGGTTCACCCAGTCCTTGCCAACGTGTTAGCAGACAAACTTAAAATGAAACCTCTCTAAGAACAGAATTTGCACTTAGCTCCTGCAAAGGGGCCCTTCTTGAGGACCCTTCTGTAAGACCTAACTCATTTTTATTGTCTCAGTGAAACTTGACCCCATTCATCCCATTTTCCTTCTACATACTCAGCAGACTTTAAGAATCTCTGAGAGGGAAATGAGAGGTGCCATAACATCCCTTGTATACACGCTCAGGAGGCAGGCTCCCTAGGTTTGATTCTCAGCACCCTCATTTAGTAGCTACAAACCTTGGGTTGATCTCATTTACCTAAGCCTCAGTTTCTAAATCTGTATATGGAAATGATGCTAATATACTGCCTCCCCTCTTAGCACAAGATTGACATAACAGACATAAAATGCAGGTATAATAGCAGAGTGGATGGTAAGTGTTCAATGTGAATTAAAATGCAAATATCTTAGAAGACTCTTGCCTGTACCCTTAACTAACATAATATGGAAAGTGAGAATTGGAATTGTTGACAATTTGGGCTGAGAAGAAAAATAATACGTATTACTGTTTTTCAAAAATTGGGAAAAGGGAAGACTTTTTGAAACAGTTGACAAAAAGTGGCGTTTTACCCCTTTCCCACTCATTCCCACACATGACTCCTCACCCCACACATTATTTACTTTATGAGATTGTCCAATGATTACAAAGGAAAAAGGCTGAATAAAATTTAGTTTTTACTGATTCAGTCAAACGACTGCTCATGTTAATCCAAATAAACACACAATACACGAGGGACTTCAAATCCTATTTTATTTTTCTTCTCTGGGTCACTATAGTACTTGAAATCAGTAGAAGCCAGATAAATAGGCATTCACTGCCTATTTATTGGAGGAAAAATACAGAGATGAAACAATAGCATGTCAAAGGCCTTATCCTCTACTTGGGTACAGAGCACAAAAGAATAATTTAAATCGCTGATTTAATACAAGAGCAGAGATCCACACCCCCAACATGGCTCATGCTCTGTCCAAGTGGTATCATCCAATCATCAGGTTAGCTAGAGAAATTGGCACAAAGAGGGCCGAATATTGGCTTAGCGGTGTTACAAGAGCTGCAATCCCTGGGTGGCCAGAGGGATGGCCTCTGGAGTCCTATATACCAGCCACAGGCAGGGGTAGCAGAGAATGTGGGTGCAGATGTAGAAGAGTAAAGTAAAGACGGGGGCTTGTGGAAGTGCCTAGCTGACTGCCTTACTTTCTTAATGATTTAGAGAAGCAGTCAGTGGCTGAAAATGGGGTTGGGGGCTTGAGGTTTGAAAAGAGAGGAAAAGGCGTGAAAGAGTCATTGCCGTAGGAGGGTAGGAGGATGAATAAGCTAGCAGAAGGAGCTACTTGAGGGTCACGGTTTTGACTTTGCAGTGACTCAGTGGGCATGGTTGTGCTTTTTTTCCAGACACTTTCAGCTCAGGGTGCAGGTGCAGAGCAGGCAGAGACTTGGTTTTAACCAAGAAAGGAGTACTTTAGCCAAGTACCTTTGACAAAGTGAGAAGAGGCCTGTGGGTTGGGCAAGAGTGAGAGATGGTAACAGTGGACCAAGGAATCTGAGCCACGTCAGGACAGCCAGCCAGTGAGGACTTGGTGTCAGGGAGAAGGTGAAACACAGTGAACAGGGGGTAGAATTCATGGATCATAGGTCCCTGGGGGGTTAAGGATCACAGGAATCAGGATATTAAAGGGGGTGTTTATAGGAGGTATGACATTGGTGCTTAGAGAATGGGATGCTTGAAACTGAGATTTCAGAAGGGCTTTAGTGATTGCTAAAGACAAGGTCTAGGGTCTGGGGTGAGATCCTGGGAGTGAGTGGCTGAAGTAGGATGGAGGAGAAGCTCATCGAAGGTGACAAAATGAGGGAACTGAGTGAGCAGGATATAGGAAGGATCAACAATGTAGAAACTGAAATCACCAATAAGTAAGATAGGAGTAGTATTGGACAGAGTGACAGTGAGGCAGGAGTGAAGTAGCTAAGGAACAGAGGGTGTAACCCTGAAAGTAGGACTGTAGCAAGGAGGGGTGGTGGGTGGTGTAATGTGATGATATGGATTCAAAGCTGCAGGATGTTACAGAGGAAGGAAGGAGAGTGGTCTAGAAGAGAAGAGGATGGATACTACTTCCTCTCCAGGCCTACTGGATGGGAGAGAGCACAGTTCTCACTTGAGAAATCTTCAGGGAGAGCTGAGATTCTGCTAATGTGGTCTTTTGGAAAATTCAGTGAACAGGTTAAATGTATAAGCAGTCATACAAAAGAGCAATAAAATGAGGCTGGGTGCTGTGGCTCATGCCTGTAATCCCAGAACTTTGGGAGGCTGAAGTGGGAGAATTGCTTGAGCCCAGGTATTCAAGACCAGCCTGAGCAATATGGTGAAACACTGTCCCTACAAAAAGTACAGAATATTAGTCAAGTGTGATGGTGTGCACCGGTAGTTACAGCTACTCAGGAGGCTGAAGTTGGGGCTGCAGTGAGCCGCGATTGCACCACTGCACTTCAGCTTGGGTGACAGAGCAAGATCCTGTCTCAAAAAAAAAGAACAATGAAATGAGATATGAATACACATGTTGCTATGATTACTCAGAGGAGGAAAGAATATGAAGGAGGATGATGGAAAAGAAAGTGATATTTAATAGTTGACCTGAGACTTAAAGGGTGGCTAAAAGTTCTCCATTTGGATATGGAGGAAGGAAGAAGGAATGAAGGAGAAAAGAAGGAGAAAGCAAACCACGAGCAAAGGCATGATGGCATGGTTGGACTTGGGGAATGGGAAATAGATTGGTGAGAACAGAGGAGGAAGGATGAGGGGCTGGAGAGTCAGAAGCAGAGACCTCATCATGAAGGGTCTTGAATGCCACATTTTGAGTTTGAACTTTTCTTGGAAATGGTAATGAGCTATCAAAAGAGGATAAGCCAGACAGTAACTGGGTTTATAAAAAAGAATGTTGAATTAAATAAAACAACCATTCTGTGATTTGCATTTGTTCATTCACATATGTATCTATGAATGCACACATACATATGTTGGTTTATGTGATGCCAAGTATGAGGTTGATTCAAATTGCTCCATCTCAGATTATTTTGGCATCCGAATTCAGCCAAAAAACTGAAAATTTAAGGCAGAGGCCGGAACACTAAGTGGCTTGGTGAAGAGAGCTAAAGACCCCGAGTGGCAGGAGGCTTTGTGGACACAGAGATCTGAATTTAATTCCCACGTTGTCACTTAACAATTTATACCCTCAGACAAATAGCTTAATTTATCTGACCCTCCTTATAAGTAAAATGGAAATAATAGTCCCTACTTGAAAAGTTCGTGTGTGGATTAAGTGAGATCATGCGGTAACATATTTAGTAGAGTGAATGTGTCACATGGTAAGTGCTCAGGAAATATTAGTTACTTTTATGGTGCATTCATTTCGGGCCCACATATCTTCTACATTACTTACTTTGTGGTATGACTGTACATGGAATCACCCAGTTTTTAAAAGTGTGTATACGTTGGCCCCACCCACGGTGATTCTGATGTAATCTATCAGGAGGATGGCCTAAACGTTTTCATAGCTCCCCAAGGTGATTTTCAGGTGCAGTGGAGGTTGCTACTGATTCTCAAAGGGTTAGACTCTGAACCAGCAGTGTTAGCATTGCCGAAGAACTGGTAAGAAATATAAAACTTCCCCCATCTGCTGAATCAGAAATTCTGGGATTAGGGGTCAGCAATCTGTGTTTTAACAAGCTCCCAAGGTGATTCTAATGTACACTTAAGTTTTAAAACCACCAATCTAGGGCTAGAAATTCAGAGTGGTCAGTTTAACCTTTGGCATCTCTTATACCTGACATGTATATATCTCAAATCCCCTGACCATGCCCCACTTCAAACAAAATATAGGTGCCAGGTACTGATGATATGCAGCTGGATGAGGAAGACACAATTCCTAGTGCCATGGAATGCCCAATGTAAACACAAACAAACAAACAAAGCTAGGTAGCTGCTCTGGCCTTGGGCAGACTTGCGAAGGGCGACTTAGGTCCTCAACTTGTCCATTTCATACCTTTCTCTTCCTTAATCCTGTCCTTTATGCCCTGCCCACATGAAAACTTGCTCTCAGGTATGACTCTAACCTTAGTCATTTTTAATTTAGTTTGAGCTATTCTGAGGATGAATCATGTTTGCAAGCCAGACAGTGTGCACCTTGGGGAAGGGACTGTGTCTCTATTTCTTTGTATGGATGCGCTTCTCTCCTAGCCCTCGTCCCAGTTCCATTTCCTGCAGTAACAGGTTGCTTGCATTTTAAGTGGTATAATGCTGAAGAGCACCGGCTTTGGCACCATGGACCTGGGGGTTTGAATCTGCAGTTTCTTAGCTGTGTAATCTTGGGCAAGTTCAAGACACTTCTTGGCAGCCTCTGTTTCCTCATCTACAAAATGGGCTTGATAATTTTTAACTTCAGACAGTTGTGAAGACTGTATAAAATAATGCTTGGAACATGATGAAATCTAGGATATAAAGAACACTCGATGAATGGTATTTGTTATCAATAGTTATTAAACTTCATTTTCTTATATGGAAGAGTAGGTTTTATCTGGAGTATATGACAAAATGAATGTCAGACTCCAGTGAGTTGTTAAGAAGCTTTGGGGAAGAGTCTGTTTTCCCTGAAGCACAGTTCCAATATTGATAGTCCCTTTCCAAGCAGCCTGGAACTCACATCCTCTAATGCCTCCAGAATCACTCATTGCCAAACCCTTCCAATGCTTTCCTATGGTCTCACCAATGCTGATGCTAAAACCAACTCGAGCCAGTCCTAAATCTTCTCTTCAGGGAGTTTAATGCCTTGAAAAAGCTTCGAGCTTATTTTAATTGAATTATTTCATTCAGTGTCAGGCTTAAAGAGCACCCTACAGGGCTCCAGCTCTGAATGAATGAATTAAAAAAATCAAATAATACAGATTATGGCATAATCCTTAGGGAGATATAAATAGAATCCCCTCTGTTGCCTTTTCATTTCCCTAGGTTAGTTAATAAACACAATTCTATAGCATTTGCTTTCCCCTTTTCTCCCCTAATGCTCTTTAGTTGCTTTAGTAAGGAAGAGGATAAAACTCAGAATATAATAAAATGTTGGAGAAGAATTTACTATATGAATATTCAGGGCTGGAAGGGATTTTAGACACGATCTGGTCTAATCTCTACATAATTTACCTGGTGTGGGCAGAGGTCCAGAGAAGGAGATGGGTTGGCCAAGGTCACTGAACTTCTCTTCCAGTTCAACATCACTCATCATCAGAAAAATGCAAACCTGAACCACAATGAGATATCATCTCACCCCAGTCAGAATGGCTATTGTCAGAAAGACAAAAAAATAGCAAATGTTAGTAAGGATTTGGAGAAAATTATACACTGTTGGTAGAAAAGAAAGTTAGTATAACCATTATGGAAAACAGTATGAAGGTTTCTCAAAGAATTAAAAATAGAACTAACTGCGAGATGATTGGCAGTACCCACCACTGGGCATTCATCCAAAGGAAAGGAGATCAGCACATCAAAGGGACACTTGCACCCCCATGTTTATTGCAGCACCATTCACAATAGCCAAGATATGGAATCAACCTAAGTGTCAATCAACAGATGAATGAATAAAGAAAAGGTGGTATATATACACAATAGAATACTATTCATCCAAAAGAAAGAATGAAATCCTGTCATTTGCAGAAATATTGATGGAATTGGAGGTCATTATGTTAAGTGGAATAAGCCAGGCACAGATAGACAAACTTTGCAGGTTCTCACTCATAAGTGGGAGCTAAAAAAGTTAATCTCATGAAAATAGAGAGTAGAATGATAGTTACCAGTGGCTGGGAAGGGTGGAGGTGAAGATGAAGGGAGGTTGGTTAATTGGTATAAAAATAAAATTAGATAGAAGGAATAAGTTCTGATATTGGCTAATATAGTAGGGAGACTATAGTTAATAATAATTTATTGTATATTTCAAAAGGGCTGGAAGAGAACATTTGAGATGTTCCTAACACAAAGAAATGACAAATGTGTGAGGTTCTGGATAGCCTAAATACCCTGATTACACATTGTACGCACGTATCAAAATATCACCTGTACCACACAAATATGTATAATTATTATATTTCAATAAAATTGAGATTAAGGACAATATATATATATTATATGTAAAAATAGATACAGTATTCATTGTGTGTATATATGGGATTTGATTACAGAATACTGTGTATAGACACACACAGCAGACATATACACATCAGTGGAGACAACTCTATTCATTAGGCTCTTTCTTGGGGAGCATACTTTGTCTTAAAAACAAGACTTTGCTTAGGGTAGGGTGAATCTTAAGTATTAAAAAATGCTGCTTAATTGTTCAAATAGTAAAACAGATGTTTTGGAGGGAGGCAGGATCTAACAAGGACATCACGTGTGGGAAGAAGAGAGAAACTCAATATTCTTTCCTGGCTTCCCTTCTACTCTTTCGTCTTGACCTTTCACTGCCTTTTCCCCAAGCAAAGCCTAGGGGGGCCTTAGAGAACAGAGACCTAATGAGGGGAATGAGAAGTGGTTACCATGGGGCATGATGTGAACTCCCTTCTCCGTGTTTCCTCTGAGATCTTCAGTCTCACCTGTTGCTCCCTGCTTCTTTCAGTGAGTGTGACAGATGTACTTAAAGTGTTGACAGTTGTTGGGCAATAGGAATTTGCCTTCTTTTCCTTTTTTTTTTCCTTTGTTGCCCAATTAAAACCTTTTCGCTGCTTGGGTGAACTCAGAGGGACCGATCAGCCTCTTCTGGGTCTTCCCTTGAGGCAGGTTTTTCTGGGGTGCTCCTTCCTCATGGAGCAGAGCATGTGGCTGGTTTCAGCACTGGCCCTTCACAGCAATAGCCATAGGCATGGGGGCCTTTTTGGCCATCATTATGGCAGAGTCTGTTCATGATGCTCTGATAAAAGTTTATAATCTGGGGTTTTGGATCCATACCATATTCATAGTATTTCATTTTCTGTCTATTTTGGAGAACAGTCTTGGGGAAAAGAAAGACAAAACCTGACACGTCAAGTTCCTACAAACTTTGTTTCATTTATTTTTCACATCAGACCTTATTTTGCAGCTCAGAAAATTGAAGTATAGAGAGCTTGATGATGTACAGAAAGTCAGATAGTAGAGCAGGGATTATCTAAGACCAGTCTAATACCAAAGTGAGCTTGTTTGTTTTTAATAATTCCAATGGACCAGAGATGAACACTTAAAAGAATCTAGCTGGAGTTAGTTAACTTAGGGGTGGGAAAAGTGTTTTACTTATAGAAAATATCCTTCAAAAGAAGGAAATCCTCCCACTTGTGACAACATGAATAAAACTCAGAGAGGATATTATGTTAGGTAAAGTAAGCTAGACACAGAAAGACAAACACTGCATGTGTTACTTATATGTGGAATATAAAGAGACTAAACTTATAGAAACACAGAGTAGAAAAGTGGTTGCCAGAGACTGGGGGTGGCGGAACTGGGAGGATTTTGATCAAAGGGTAAAAACTTTCAGTTACAAGATAGTAAGTTCTGGAGATAAAATGTACAGCATGATGAGTATAGTCGATAATAATGTATGTTTGATATTTGCTAAGAGAGTAGATCTTGGATCTTAAGCATTCTTACCACACGCACGCACGCACACACACGCACACAGAGGTACAAAAGTAACTACAGTCATGAGTCACTTAATGACAGGGATGCATTCTGAGCAGTGTGTTATTAGGTGATTTCATCGTGGTGTGAACATCATAGAGGGTGCCTACACAAACCTAGATGGCAGAGCCTACTACACACCCAGGCTGGGTGGTCTAGACTATTGTTCTTAGGCTACAAATCTGTACAGCATGTGCTGAATACTGTAGGCAATTGTAAAACAAATGGTGTTTGTGTATCTAAACATAGAAAAGGTAAAGTAAAAATGCAGGATAATCCTATGAGTCCACTGTTGCATATGCCATCCGTCCACTGAAATATTGTGATTTGGCACATACCTGTATAGGAGGTGATGAATGTGTTAATGAGCTTGACTGTGATAATTGCTTCACAGTGTATAGGTATATCAAAACATCACATTGTACACATTAAATATCTACTTTTTTGGGTCAATTATAACTCAATAAACATGGGGAGATGTCTACAAGCCTCTATTTTCTCCTTCTGAGCAGGAAATAAGAAGAGACAAAAACTGCTACTTGAGGGATTGAGGGTAGTAATTAAGCAAAAAAGAATCCTTGACAATGATGTGACATTCATTGGACTTTGGAATTGGTTGCCAAGTATTTAAACAGGCCGAGCTTCTCCTTAAGGGTGATCTTATCTATTAACTGCCTGAGAGGGGAAAGCACAGAGGAGATGATCTCTTCAGTCCTTTGAAAGCTGTGTTTGGCAAAGAATGGTCTGAGACCATGTATATCAAAATTGCCTGGGGTGCTTAACTAGAGTTTTACATTTCTTACAAGTTTCCTTTATCAATCATGGTTCTGGTCAGAAAAACAGCAATGGAGAGAGATTTAATGCATGGAATCAGTTACCATATCAATTATTTATTTTAGGGTAACAAAATATACTAATACCAGTAGCTTAAAACAGAATGTCAGAAATAAATTTTCGATGCTGCAAAAGAAATAGTACTCGAGCATAAATTTTCTCAGCAATGCAATTTAATTCTATAGAATGGTGCATCTCACTGATGGAGCAATGGTGAGAGCACACTGGACAAGGGAGGGGAAGGGGTTCTTATCCTAATGCAGCTAGTCCCTACTGCTGTGTCTTTCCCCTGTTGGCTAGGGTTGGACCGCACAGTGTAAGCTAATTACGATTGGCTATTTTAAAGAGAGCAGGAGTACGAGCCAGAGTTGAGGGGTGAGTAGTTTGGCGGGAAGGATGGTTACAGAACAGGTGACTCAGGATGATCAGGAACAGAGCAGGTGACCAAGGATGACTAAGGTCACAGGAAGGGACCAAGGGTGACTAAGGTCAGAGCAGGCGATAGAGGCTGGGAGGGGTTGTTTACTGAAACTAGGGGCAAGGAGAAGTAAAGAACAAGAAAGTTAAACTTTAAAATGAGGAAGAAAGAACAGGGGAGCTGAACATACTGATACGTTGGTTCTTTGGAGAGGATCTCAGAACTCATTGTACTTAACAATTTACAGGCTAAAACCTTTGAAGAGAAATCTATTATATCCTACACAGAACAACCATTTATTACTGCTCATAAGTCTACCAGTAATTGGAATTGTACTGGGTTCCCTTGTATGCCTGAGGTGAGTGTCAGGCCAGTGGGGTGGCTCTGATTCTGGGGTCTGGATGGTGTATTAGTCTGTTTTCATGCTGCTAATAAACACATACCCAAGAAACTGGGTAATTTATAAAGAAAAAGAGGTTTAATGGACTCACAGTTCCATGTGGCTAGGGAGGCCTAACAATCATGGTGGAAAGTAAAAGGCACGTCTTACATGGCAACAGACAAGAGAGAATCAGAGGGCCAAGCAAAAGGGGTTCATCAGCAAACTCTGCTGATGCCCCTTATAAAACCATCGGATCTTGTGAGACTTAGTTGCTACTGTGAGAACAGTATGGGGGAAACCGCACCCATGATTCAATTACCTCCCACTGGATCCCTCCCACAACATATGGGAATTATGGAAGCTACAATTCAAGATGAGATTTGGGAGGGGACACAGCAAAACCATATCAGACGGTTATTGGCTGGGGCCTCTTGCTTCTACTCCACGACGTCTCTTATCTTCTAGCAGACTAGCCTGGGCTCATTCATATGGCAGCACAGCAGGATTCCCAAAGTAACAGTGGAAGCATGCAAAGTCTCTTTAGATCTAGAATTAGAACTGACACCATATTGCTTTGGCTGCAATTTATTGGCCCAAGAAATTCATAAGGCCAGCCCAGATTTAAGAGGTAGAGAAGGCCTGGCACAGTGGCTCACGCTTGTAATCCCAGCACTTTGGGAGGCCAACGTGGGTGGATCACAAGGTCAGGAGATCGAGACCATCCTGGCTAACATGGTGAAACCCTGTCTCTAATAAAAATACAAAAAGTTAGCCCAGTGTGGTGGCATGTGCTTGTAGTCCCAGCTGCTCGTGAGGCTGAGGCAGGAGAATTGCTTGAACCTGGGAGGCGGAGGTTGCAGTGAGCCAAGATCACGCCACTGCACTCCAGCCTGGGTGACAGAGTGAGACTCCATCTCAAAATAAATAAATAAATAAAAAAAGGTAGAAAAAAGCCTAGCCCAGACTCAAAAAGTGGAGAAATGGATTTAATATTTTTATAGGAGAAGCTTTAAAGTCACATTGCAAAGCATTGTGGAGAGAGGGAAGGGATTAATTGGGATCACTTTCTGCCAGTCGTCTACCATAGTTATAAAGGTGTTAACAGGGCTGGAGGAACAGAAGGAAGGAGTATGCTACGGATTAAAAAGAAGAAGGCCTCTTGGTGAGGAAGCTGCTGGTCTGGAGCTTTCATGGGCAGTGCTGGGGCCTCAGAGGGACATGTGTCAAGTTGCTGCTGCTAGAATTGCTGAAGAGACAGCAAACTCTGCTGATGCTAGAGTCAGGATGACTTCTTTCTGGCTGTCAATGAGTCACATTAGCTGAACCTGACCAACAGCCCTGGCAAGGGACTCTAGGAAGTGCAGCATGTAGGCTTCCAGGGCTGGCAGTATAGAGCAGAGTACAGAGACTGTGGGATTCTTATCGTTGTAAAGTTTGAAGACCCACTGCTCTAATATGCTATGATTCCAGGGCAGTAGCAAAATGTAAGCCCCATTCTATAGAGGAACACTGGCTGAGTCAACTGTGAACTGGTGAGGGATTCCCGGCGAATTACTCTTGTTGATTTTGCACTGTGGCTTGGCTACGGGTAGAGTTGCGATTAGATAACTCGTTTGAAAGGGCAAGAAAGTCAGATTTTAATCACATCATTATCTTGAAAGAGGTTATCTCTATGGAGAAAGAACAGATATAAAAATCTTGATGTTTGCCAGTGGATGTGCTGTTTGGTGAATTGTCTGAGCTATTAGGAGAGAATATTTGCATGCATATGTACGTGAGTGGGGTATAAAGGGATGGACAATCAGAACGAAAAAGTTCAAGGATGTGAATCACATGGAAATGATTAAGCAAAAAGTCAGTCTGCCAAAAGTCTGTCGGAAGACACAACTCCAGATTCTTTAATGAGAAGAAGAGATTTATAGGCATGTTATTAGACAAATCCAGTAGCTGCCACTTAGAGCCGATTACTAACTACTCCAGTTGTGTGGACACTCAAAGGATGGGGTAGGGGGCAGGAAGGCAGAAGAGAGGGGAACAAATAGCACAAGGATGAGTTTGCTACTGGGTAGTTTATAAAAATTCCACACTGAACACCTCAGATACTTAATTATGGATCCTGATGATATTTAAACACACAATGGACTGCTCTGGAAGACTAATGTGTTTAAAATATGCATTACTTTCCTAAATAACTATTTATCAGTGATTTACACTGGTCAATTATTGTTTAAAATTGGCTTGCAAATGTGAAAAAACATAGCCACATAATCTTAGCTCTTTAAGACACTTTAGAAATCATTGGGCCTGGCACAGGGGATCATGCCTGTAATCTCAGCACACTGGGAGGCCGAGGCGGGTAGATCATGAGGTCAAGAGATTGAGACCATCCTGGCCAAAATGGTGAAACCCTGTCTCTACTAAAAATACAAAAATTACCTGGGTTTGGTGGCACATGCCTGTAGTCCCAGCTCCTTGGGAGGCTGAGGCAAAAGAATCGCTTGAACCCGGGAGGCAGAGGTTGCAGTAAGCCGAGATCGCACCACTACACTCCAGCCTGGGCGACAGAGTGAGACTCCGCCTCAGTAAATAAATAAATAAATAAATAAACCTTGCTATGACATTCTGATGTCCTGCCTGCCATTTCCCTTGTCCCACCTTGTGCTAAGAATATATTTTAAGGCACTGTTTAGCAGAAGGGAGATTTCTTTCCTGTCTACATACTTTCAGTTAGGTAAGTCTTTTGCCCAAAGCTGATCCTCCACCGAGGGACTTCCTGGGAGGCTCACGTGGAATACACACCCTTAGTAGAGACCTCCGTGGGCACATCCTTTGCACTGAAGGATCAGCATGGAGTCACGATAAAGGCATTAGCCATTATCAAGTTGACTTCTTCAAGCTTCTGGAGTCCAAGCTTCTTCAAGCTTCTGGAATCCAGAGAAGTATGGAATGATGTCCAGTTCAGGCCACCTTGAGCACCGATCCCCAGGCACCAGGCTGCTGGTGTGTTCACTCAATGGTGAGTGCCAGTTATAATCAGTGAGGGGAGCCAGCACTAGGGATAAGTGGGTCTGAGGAGACCTTGTCTTTCTTGTCCAGCGCAATATCTGCCACTCCTGGAACATTTCCTGGCACATGCTAGGAGTTCAGTAAACATTTGTTGATTGAATGAATGAAAAGGAGTCCCTTATGGGTGTCAACGGTGAAACATCTGACTTTAATGTATCTTGAGTCACTCCATGTTCTCTTTCTAGAAGTGCGGTTGGATTCTGAGTATAGCTGGGATTCATCCAGTAAAGTTCCACAAGGCTTAATATGTGATGATAAGTCATAACCCTTCTAGGTGCTCAGAATCAATTTCACACCTCATCTGTTACCATGAACAGAGTGTGTGAGAAAGTCCCCTCACTGTAGTAATACATCAGCTCACAAAAATCAAAAATGCCTGAAGATTAGAGAAGGGAACACTGTTATAGTCCATGGTGCTTAATCGGCTACCCAGACATTGATGGATTTCAGGGGATATTTACATCTGTATCATGGCATCCAGAATGTCTCAAGCAGAACCCATAGTTTATGGGCAGCATGGTAGCAATTTATAAAATTCATTTCTTATTATCTATAGTCATAAACTAGATCTCTCTTTGTAGAAATATTCTCTAACTAGAAAAATAAGAACAGAACTGGAGATGAAGCATTCTCTAGAACAATGAAAGTGCAAGGCTGCCAGAGTCCTCACTGTGCCCATGACAGATAGGACTAACTGGTCATAGTTTATTTTCCTGCCATGTCTGGGAGCAGCCTCATTACTTGTTCTTCTTCTTTTTCTTTTTTTTTTTTTAACTTTTATTTTAACTTCAGAGGTATCTGTGCAGATTTGTTACATAGGTAAACTTGTGTTGTGGGGGTTTGTTGTACAGATTATTTCAGGTATTACGCCTAATATCCATTAGTTATTTTTCCTCATCCTCTCCATCATCCCACCCTACAATAGGTCCCATTGTGTGTTGTTCCCCTCTATGTGTCTATGTGGTCTCATCATTTAGCTCCCACTTATAAGTGAGAACATGCAGTATTTGCTTTTCTGTTCCTGTGTTAGTTTGCTGAGGACGATAGCCTCCAGCTACATCCATGTCCCTGCAAAGGACACGATCTTGTTCTTTTTTAGCCTCATTGCTTCTTAATCCAAGGCTCTAAGAAGACACTGCTGGTTGATCTGAGATGGAATGCTGAACTGAAACTCACTGACCATCGCTGATCTAGAGTTTGTATTTGATTATTATTTCTCTGGAAGGATATTAGTAGGCAATAAGAGAGAGTAAAGGGGAAAGCAAATGAAATACCAGGGATTTGGAAAGGATCTTGAATTAGATCAGCTGGTCCTTTTCCTTTCTTCTGGGCAGGATAATATTCAAAGTAATTGGCTGAAGAATTCCTCAATGGCAGGGCTTCACTAATGGAAACTTTTGGGTCATCTGCATCAGAATCACACTGGTGATAATGAAGGTACTTGTGCTTCTCTCAAGACTTACAGAATCAGGACCTCTGGGTTTGAAGCCAAGGACACTGCATTAGGACAAGCATCCCAGTGTATCTTGGTGACTTTAAAGTTGGAGAGATATTGCCCTGTGGAGACCTGGATTCTAGTCCCAGCTCTGCCATGCGCTTGCTGCGTGACCTTGGGAACATCTCTTACCTAAGTCTCAGTTTCCTCATCTTAAAGAGGAATAATAACATTTGTTCCATCTGTCTGCCTCATAGGGCAGTCATGAGGCTCAATTGAGATGAAGGCACCTGAGAATGCTTTGAAAAGAAATAAGTGCTGTAAACATGGAGTATATTTTTGTCCACCTGTTATACTTGATGGGGAGTTGGCAAACTGAGTTGGATTTTTAAAACTGCATTATAAATTTACCAGGAGTCAGTGATCTATGAAAAACCATGATGACATAGAAAAACAAAACAAAACAAAATAATTCTGTTGAGTAGACCAGAGCAGTTGTTAACAACCATGGTTACGAATTAGAATCATCTGGGGATATTTTAAAACTACTTAAGCCAGGGCCGCATCAAGGCAGAGTTAAAAGAGAACCCAGGGAGTGGGGCCTGGGCAATGGTGAGCTGTTGCATTTGGCTCACATATAATACTGGGTTTGAGAACCGCTGTTGTTGGCCATAAGGTGCTATTGAAACTTTCTAAGCAGGTAAGTGATGTCTTCTGTCATGATAGAAGCTTAAGACTGAGCCAGAACAATCCAGACTTTGGTGGGTAGGAACACAGGTTTTGGGACTGGAGGAACTAAAGTTAAAAATCCAGCTTTGCCTCATACTAGCCATGTGGCCATTTGTAAATAACTTACTGTCTCTGAGCTTTAGTTTCCTCTCTAAAACAGAAATGGCGATACTTTGTATGGATATCAAAGATAAAAGTTGTAGGCAGAGCGTCAGTACAGGACCCAAATTACTGTAAATGCTTAAGAAATGGTAGTTATCATGGTGGGCAATCTTACTATCCTTCTCAATCCCAAACTTGCTGAGTGCTGGATAGTCGTCAGGGTTAGATGGGCATGGTGGCCTGGGCTCTAACTGGTAAACTTTGCATCCTGATATGATTTAGCACTGTGTTCGATGCCGCCTCCTTTCTCTGAAGGACGTCTGGAGAAGCTGCTGTGCTTAAGCAAGCTTCTTTCTCTACAGCCATGTCTGAGGGATACAGAGTCAAAGGGTTCCCATTTAGGATGACAATACATAAATCACATGCACATTTATAATTTAAAATGCCAGGGAGAAGGTAGAACTTTTCAGAAGGCCACAAGGAATAAAAATATAATGCACATAAAGACATTGGTATTCTCTTGGTACTTATTGGCAGGTGGTTCCATTTTGGCCATTCTAAAGTGAGAACTCCTGGGCTGGGTATAGTGGCTCACTCTTGTAATCCCAGAACGTGAGGAGGCTGAGGTAGGAGGATTGCTTGAGCCTAAGAGTTTAAGACCAGGCTGGGCAACATAGATTCAATTTCTACTAAAACAAAAAAAGTCAGATGTAGTGGCACATGCCTGTAGTCCCAGCTACTCAGGAGGCTGAGGCAGGAGGATGGCTTGAGCTTGGGAGGTTGAGGCTGCAGTCAGCTGCGGTCGTGCCACTGTACTCCAGCTTGGGTCACAGAGCAAGAGTCTGTCTTAAAAAACAACTGCAGCAAAAACACCCAAACCCAACCAAAAAAAGTGAGAAATTCTCAACCAAGACTTACTGATGGCAGAAACACAAATAACTGATTTCATCTTGGAGGATCCAAGGAGATGTCTTTTAGGTTTTGGAGTTTGCCTTGATAAAACTTTCACTACAGGTGGGGGATACCTTCCTTATTAAAGCTTATGCGGGTGAGCAATGCATCTCTTCAAGAGAAGGGGCAGAAAATCTTATCGATCTGGATCTATCTGCCTGCACCAGGGAACTTTGCTGGAATTTCATGTTCATCTTTTTCTTTCTTCTGTCTCCTTCTCATATCTCTGTGGCCTTTCAAAATATACAGCTGCTTCTGTACTAGCGTGGTGGATTCCTTACACTTTTTCAGTTCTTACTACTTTATAGACTAGAGGTGTGGAGGATTTTAGAGATCATCTGGTGGCTTCAAACTTGTGTTCTACAGATTAAAACGAAGAATTTTCTTTACACAAAATCATAGGGGAAGGCCTGGAATGTGAAGCAGGTAGGATGAAAGCAGCTTTGGTGATATAGGGAAGGAGGCCTGATCCTTTGCACCCTGTGAATGGGAAACACATCTGAAAGCAATAACTTAAGCATGCCCTGAGAATGACCCTGAATGGGAGACACACCCAAATGTGTCTTCTGAGCTTGAGAGTCCTGGAGTGGTCAACGCGGAGATTCGTTCTTGTCTATGAGGAACATCTGAGCTACTGGCTCACCTGTGGAACACAGGCCATACAGGGGATTGAGGCCCCAAGTTTTGGATTGAATGAAGTTTGCTAGGTGGAGGTTGTTAGGGGAAGTGTTAAGTGAAAATGCTATAGAAATTGCATGTATTTTGCAAGTGATTGTGGTTCTTCTGCCCAGCCTACCAGCACTGGACTGTATGTAAGGTGGTTTTCCTGTCCATCTCGCTGCCACTGGACTGTATGTAAGGCAGTTCTCCTGTCCATTTCGCTGCTACTGGATTGTATGTAAGGTAGTTCTCCTGTCCATCTCACTGCCACGGGACTATCTCCCTGTATTTAAGCCCCCAGTCAAACTCCACATCTTGTTTTCTGGCTCTGGGTCTGTCTATAGCCTCTCAAACCTGGAGCCTTCCCCACTGCAGTCACTCACATCTCCCCGGGGTTTTGCAGAGCTAGGTTTAATACAACTAAATACAACTGGTCCCATTAACTCTCATTTTGAAAATGAGCCGAGTCCCCAACAGGGAAAGTAATTGGCTCAAGGTCACACACTGGATTAGCCCAGGACTTGAATTGAGACTTCCTTACCCTTTTCCACCACCCCTAGATCCACAGATAGGAGTCTGAAGGGTGACTGGAGACTGGAAAGTGAATGACCTAACGGTGGATACCTCCTCTTAGCCAGGCTGCCCCTTCAAAGCCTTATAACCCTCCACTCAATCTAGAGTCTTGAATGAAAAATCATAAAACTTCTCCCTGACCGGGCGCAGTGGCTCACGCCTGTAATCCCAGCACTTTGGGAGGCCGAGGTGGGCAGATCATGAGGTCACAGGAGATGGAGACCATCCTAGTTAACACGGTGAAACCCCATCTCTACTAAAAATACAGAAAATGAGCCAGGCATGGTGGCGGGCGCCTGTGGTCCCAGCTACTAGGGAGGCTGAGGCAGGAGAACAGCGTGAACTCGGGAGGTGGAGCTTGCAGTGAGCCGAGATCAGGCCACTACACTCCAGCCTGGGCGACAGAGCGAGACTCCGTCTCAAGAAAACAAAACAAAACAAAAAAAACAAACTCCCTCAACTGGCCTCTTTCCTGCCCAGTATTTCCGTCCTTCTGGCTTGTTAATTTTAGTTTGGGAGTCAGAGACCTAGTGACAACCACTATTGTGCAGGGCTCCTTTGCTGCTCAATAAATGCTAATAAACCATAATCTGCAATCCTATCAATCGCTGCTGCCTGAACCAAAATGAAAGGGCAAATATTACTTTAGTCTGAATTGGATTTGAAAAGGCTGAAAGAACAGGCTTTGAGTGCGCAGTGGAAATGCCAGTTGAATATTAATTATAGCAGCACCACTGGCCTGCAGAAGGTGCAGTGGTTTAGCAATGAGAACTGGAGAGGGGTGATCAAGTGTGGACAACATACTTGTACATGTGGAAACTGAGAGTGTGGCTTCAAACAGAGCCAAGGGACCCTTGGGGTTGCTTTCTGCAGCTCTCCCGGTGCTCAGAGGGGTCTTTCTGGTCTTCTAATTTGCTCTTCTTATTTACTGCTCAGTATCACCAGGAAGACTCAGCCAGGAGCTATCTTAAGGGCATGTTTTAATTAGTGGCCTGGGGATTCAGCATGGAGCAGCAAGGTAGATGAGGGTTCCAGACCCTCTTTGCCCCCACTAATTATTTTCTACATTCCCGGAATGGGATGCTCATGTCTCAAGTGATCCAGACACATAATTACAATAAATCTGCTTTGCGCAGTGGGTGCCTGCACACAAACACATGAAGCATTAATGGGATGGGGGCGGGGGACAGGGAAAGAAATTTGCTTATGGTCCTAGTTAGCCATAGGCAAGGGATGATTTCTATCTTAACCCATGGCAAACTTTTAAATTATGTATACTGAATAATTTCCTACAGATCTAACTGCCCAATAGACTGTGTGACTAATTGTTTCTTTCCACTTAAAATGGCAACCTCCTGGTAGGCTATATGTTCTGGTGCAATTATGTCGGCCCCAGGCCAGGGCCAGGCCATTTTAGCCACCTGAGGAGTGTGCTAATTGTCCTGAAGTATGCTGCCTGGTGTGTCTCATTGCTGTAGTGGTTTTAATGGGAACTTCTAATTAAAAATGAGAGAGTCAGGGCTGGGTGCATTCCTCCGGCAACAGAGGTTCGGGCAGGGCCCCTTCGAGCACGCCGATGTGAGCCGTCCAGTGATGGGAGCCAGCTGGGGCAGAAATTAATGTGCCTCTGGTTTGGTTTGTCTACCAGGCATGGCTCTGGCTGTTAGAGCTGTAATTAGAGCTGGGCCAATGTCAACATGTCTTCCAGGGCGCCAATCCTTCTCTCGGCTCTGTGTCAGTGTTTGTCGACTGTGTGCCTGTGCGGAAGCTGGGAGGGAAGAAGCTGGGAAGTTTCAGCAACTGCCAGGGCCATGCCTCATAGATCAGAATCATCAATTTTCCTAGAATTTTGGCGATCATCTGGTCTTTTGGGGAAAAGAAGGGGAGGCCGAGATAAGAGGCCACCTGGTATGGGGAAAGTCGGGGTGGGGTAAAGGTCTCTCCACATCTCTGCCTCCTGGTTTTGTGGTCAGGAGTAGATGAGAGAACATTTTTATGAACTAGTCCACTGCTATCATTGGCCAAGGCCTGGTGCTAGCCTTGGAAAGACCTAAGGTTGAATCATTCATGACCTGTGACTTCAGGCTCTGACATTCTAGCAGGAATAACTAAAAAAAGCCAACATAGACATGAGTAACTAGAAGCCTATGTATATTAGGTTCCACAGTGATGTACAAAGAACTTTGGAAGTTCAGTGAGTAGGGATAGCTTTATAGAGAAAGTGGGTCTTTAGAGGTCTGAATTTGAGATTTGCGCTTTAAGCAGGCATTCTAGGGAAATAAAATGTCTACAGCAAAAGCACAGAGGTTGCAAAGTACAAAATTTGTTCAGAAAGTCAACAGTATGTAAGGGTCCCTGCAAGGTTCCCATGAGCATGGGCTCTGGGCTTGGTGAGTTGGGTCAAAGTCAGGGGATGGTGGCTGAGGGAGTACCTGGTTCAGGAATTGAGGCATGAATTTGTGATTTTTAACTTTTTACTTTGGGAGTTATCTTAATATCCTTCAGATTCCTTTCTTACCACCTGCTTATCCTGTCTGCCTCTCCCATCTGCAATCTATATTTGTGATTTGCTAATGCTTAGCCAGTCAGCACGTTTTCAGTTGACTTACTGGTGGCTTTAATTATCCTTTCCAGGAGCTGGATCAGTCTGGCTTCTAACACGTCTACTTTAAAAAAAAAAAAAAAAAAAGATTTCTTATTGATAGCTTGAGAGAAAGCTTCAAGGGCATTTAAGTGTAAACTGAATATGAGAACCATTAATTCAGAAAAATTTGGAACCCTGAGAAGTCCTCTAGGCTAATCCCCTCATTTTAAAGGAGGAGAGGAGGAGAAAAGTCTCACAAGAAATTTGCAGATCTGGGAGCCTGGATCTTTTGACTCTAAATTCAGCCAGAGTTTCTTTCACTACACTATAGAAGGAGGGTTGCCTAGTGGGTGATATTTTGGACACGGAAGTTGGGCAACGTGAGCTTAAATCTTGGCTCTCAGCCACATACTTGTCTGTTGACTTTGGGAATGGTATCAAGCTCAGGTTGCCCATCTATAAAATGGAACAAGGAAGCCAAATGGGAAAACACATTAGCATTTGCAGGGAACAAGGAAAGGAGGTGTATTCCCTGTTTATCCTGTTGTATCAGCAGCAGTCTGATGTGCAGGAAGCCACTTCCATGGGGTCTTCTGGCCGAAGGTGATTATCTCCCCACCATGGCCTCCTACTCTACCTTGAGACCTCTCACTCCTGCTCCTTCTTCAGGATGAAGTACTCTAAATAGCTGATAAAATAGATGAGTTACCAAGACAGAATCTCACATTAGGTCATGATGTTCATTAAAACCATGATCTGAATGATCATGGTCCTCTGATTATCTGGAGCCAGTTGACTGATGGTGGGGCCAGGAGGATGATGCCCTGGACTCTCATCAGGTATTTACAGCTTCTTAATAGCCACAAACCTGAAAAAGGCAACCCAGGACCCCCAAAAGGCATATCTCCCCTTTACCTCTTTCTCTGACAGCAGCCCTCACTTATGATTTTCTTCAGTAGCAACAATTACAGTATTCCTGGGCACTTCCTACTTGGGAAAGCATCAACGGGTCCATTTGGTAAAAGTCCCCATTGAGTGGTATCCCAGAAGTTCCATTTCAACATGAAATAGATCTTCTAAATCATTCTCTTCTGGCCAACAGGCAGGCTCATGGGGGTAACTGAGAGTAAAAGAGGTGACTCTCAGGCTCTGGTAAGTTCATATCTCTCTGGACCTCTATTCCTTGCTCTTTAAGAGGAGGGCTTGTCTAGAAGCCTAGCAGATGTTAAGCAGGTCTTGGATTTCCTTCTTAAAAGGAAACCCTCACTGTCCAACATACCAGTGTACTATAACTGGGGAAAGCAAAATATTTGCTTCTCTTTACACATTTGTCTTGTGCATCCAGTAAAAAGAACAAATGCTTATAAATATACATTTTTTTTTTTTTTCCTGTGGGAAGAAGGGAAGGTCATCTTAAGGGCTCAGAAGCAACAGTTGGTGGTACTTTGGAATTCAGTTCTGCCTTTGCAGATGGGAAAAGAGAACACTGAGAGGTGCCTTCTTACTAATGTAGGCCATCCTTCAATTCCAGGCTGCCCTCTGCAAACAAGGTGATATGAGGAGTTCTGGAAAGATCTTCATGTCAAACATATATACTAAGTCCCCTGCCATGTAGCCTAATACTTTATTATTTTACCTTTTTGAGTAAATCTTTGTATTTTTAAACATTCAAACAGCCTTGGAAAGAATTGCCCGTTCAGCTCTGATGAGATTGTTGAAGAGCCCTTGTTCAGGGGCATCAGGAGACCTCAATTGTAGTCCCAGCTTTGCCTCCAAATTGCTGGACGACCCCAGTCACATCTGCCTATCTCTTGAATTTCATGATCTGCATGAAATAGTGACATTTTACGTGCAGGAATATCTTTCCCCTTGTCTTGTGGGCACATAGGTTAGCTGGGATAGGAAGAGCTCTTGATATCGGAGAAAAACCTTTTCCCCAAAGTCAAGTACCTGCTCAGCCAGCCTCCCTGTGCTGTTCTGGGGTCTTCAGACCAGAAGAGAAGTACATATTTGCTTTCCCCAGGCTCTGAGGATCCTACCGTATCCCAAGTGGTCTTGGTCCCTGTGGCACCTGGGCTTACTTTTCCATAGGCCTGACCTGTGAGGAGTTGGCTCTTCTCACAGACCTACTAAGCATCGGGGGAGAGACTGTGGCAGTCTGCATATCCACAGAGGAGGGGCTTCCAGGCAGGGCAGTGCTTGGACAGGGGCACTAGAGACTTGTCTTGGTGTTTCAATTACATAGTGAGCAATTATGTTTTGTTGGGGGGGAGGGTGGGGTGGTATGTGAGCACAGGTGTTGGAGGTTACAGGAGATGAAAGCTCCTCTTCCCCACTCCTTAGCATACCTTAGGGCCTGCATGAGGAAAAGAGGTGTTCTGGCTTGGGTTTCCCTCCTGATGGTTGAGGAGAGCAGTTGCCTTGGACCCTCATCAGGTATTTGCAGCTTCTTAATAGCCACTAATCTGAAAAAGGCAACCCAGGACCTCAAAAAGGCATATGGGTCCAACCCATTATCTCCCCTTTACCTCTGTCTGAGAGCAGCCCTCACTTACGATTTTCTTCAGTAGCAACAATCACAGTATTCCTGGGCACTGCCATGTGCCAAGCACTGGAAACACAGCAGGGAATAAGTCCAGGGTCCCTCTCTCATGGGATTTTTCCACTGGTGTGTGTGTATATGTGTGTCTGTGTGGTGGGGAGGGGAGGGAGGCAGAGAGAGATAGCTGCAAAACAGTAAATCACAAGGACTTGAATATACTGGAGGTCATTCCCACCCTGTAACCAGCCTCCCCACATAGCTTCAAGAATCACAGCATGTTAGAACCAGTCTGGTTCCCACCTCGAGAGTTTGAGGAAACAGGTTGAAACCTGGTGACAGGATTTGTCCAGAGGCATCATAGAAACTGCTGGTAGACCCAAACTTGAAACCTAGCCTTTGACTTCTGGCTTCATCCCCCCATACTCTCCTCACCCAACCTGCCACCCTCAGTCCTGTTTCCCCTGCTCCTGATACAGGAAGAGCTCCCAGTGAGGCACCTCCTCCACCGATACTAGGTGGCACCAGAACACCTTCCCACAAAAAGATTCCTGGATTTGGTTCCTGTCTGAAAATGCCCACAATCTCATTGTGGGTGTCCTGAAGTTTTGGCTGGGCAGCACTCCTCTGGTAGTGCCCTCAAAAGGCCTGCCTGCTCAGGGCATTGCCCCAGCTCATAGGCCTCACCTCCTTTATCAGTGGAGTCCTGCCTGGGTCCCAGGCTCCTTTGGGGGTTCTCTTTTTTGGGTACCTGGGAGGATTCATCCTCCCAGGTGACTGACTTCTCCTGGGGGCTCTCCATGCCCATGGGAAGGTCTGGCTGGGTGTCCAACTCAGGGCGAGATATGTTAGGGCAATGCAGGCATGAATTCTGGTTCTCTGTGATCTGGTCCCCACCTGCCCTCCAGCTTTATCTTGCAGTTTTGTAGCCCTGTGATCAAAAGTACAGCCTTGGCCAGGTGCAGTGGCTCACACATATAATCCCAGCACTTTGGGAGGCTGAGGCAGGTGGATCACCTGAGGTCAGGAGTTTGAGATCAGCCTGGCCAACGTGGCCAAACCTTGTCTCTACTTTAAAAAAAAAAAAAAAAAAATTAGGTGTATGTGGTGGCAGGTACCTGTAATCCCAGCTACTTGGGAGGCTGAGGCAAGAGAATCACCTGAACCCGGGAGGCAGAGGTTGCAGTGAGCTGAGATTGTGCCACTGCACTCTAGCCTGGGTGAAAGAGTAAAACTCCAACTCAAAAACAAGAGTACACCCTCTGGTTTCAGACTCCACAGATTAGAATGCTACCTCGCTGCTCGTTAATTGTATGATTGTGATATGTTTATAACACATCAGCTTCAGCTTCTGAGAATGAGGATGTGGTAGATTTCAAATGTTTACTTACAGCTCTTCTCATTAAAAGTGGAATGTATTTTCCTATACCCTTGAAACTGGGCTGGCCTTGGGACTTGCTTCCATAGAATGTGGTGGGCAGTGATGATTTGTGAGTTTGAGCTTAGATCTCAAAGGCTTTGCAGTTTCTGTTCTCACTCCAAGTGTTGCTGCTATGTGACAAGGCCAGGCAGGCCTCCTTGAGGATGAGACATCACATGGAGAGAGATCCTAGCCATACCAGCCAAGGTCCCAGACAGAAGCAAGTTCAGCTGATGCTGTGTGGAGCAGAGGTGAGATGTCCTGGAGGAGTCCAGTCAAAGTTGCCTACACACAGCATCATGGTCACAGAAATGATTGCTGCATTAATTTACCAAGTTATGTGGGATGGTTTGTTATGCAGCAGAAGCTAACTGAAATAGGGGAGAGTAACTACCCTTACCTTATAAAGCTGCTGTGAGGTTTCCATGACGATGTGTGCTTAGACCATCACCTAGCACACAGCAAGCAAATACAGTCGTTACTACTAACGTGATCCTGTAGCACCTCCTGTCTTATTGGCTTCTAGCCACACCATCCTCCTTCCTTTTCCTTAAATACGACAACCTCTTCTTTGGGGCTTTTGTACTTAATTCTCTGAAAGGGCCCTTCTTTGTTGTCTTGTTCTCATGATTGAGGTCTCAGCTGAAATGTCTCCTTCTTGGAGAAGCCTTCTCTGACTATCCTGGGAACCCTTCCTCTCCCTTCATCTCCATTCTTGCTTCCTTTCATAGTATGTAATATCACATTGACTGACTTCCTTAATATTATCTGTGTTGCTTTCTAGATTAGGAATTTTAAGGGCAGGAACTAGGCCTGTTTTTCTTCCCTATTTTATCCTTGCTGCCTATCACAGTGCTATGTCCAACAGGCACTTAGTTGATACTGATTGAATAAAAAGAGGCACCCAAATCAGTCTCAATTTGAGGTTGGTGCTGGACCAAATCAGTCTTGATTTGAGGTTGGTGCTGGGCTTCCAAGAGGAGAGGAGTAGCCAGGTTAGAGTTCTAGACTACACGTGCTGCTTCTAATTCTTACAGCCCTTTTGATTTGTCATATTTTCATGTTGGGTCCAATAGCCGAATATGTTCCTGATACTCTATACTTTCAGTGGGGGTTGGTGGCGTTGGATTCTCGACAAATATGTGAGCTTCTCAGAGTCAGATTGAGCTCCTCACAGCCCCTTGCACATTGTCAGGCATCTAGTAGGGGCTTAACAGAAATTTATTGGACAGATACATGAATGAATGAATGAATGAATGCAGAAGAGGATGGGGGGATGAGAAAGTCTTCAGAAGTAGTGATAATGATATAAAAGAATAATAATATGAACTTAGGTTGGCAGGCAACTATGGAAAACCACGTTTAATTTTAATAAAGGATGACATATTTCCAATCAGTAAAATATCATAAAAGTATAAAAATGTACTAAGTACAATCATTAGCATTATGTTATAGGGGAATAGTTGTTATAACTTTTCCCTGTAAGTTGGCACTTTGGATGGTCACAGTTGGCTTGATTTACAGAGGGGCAAGAGTAGGTGACCAGTTGTATCAGTTGTTCCAATTTCCTAGGATTTGAGACTCTAAAAAGGAGAAAGTCCCAGGCAAACTGGGATGGTTGGTCATACAAGAAAAACAGCAGCATCAAAATGTTGGCTATAGTTTGGAACTTAGGAAAAGAATCAGACATAATTTTTTTTCAGCTTCTCAATCTCTTTTCCCCTTAGCTCTGAAATAAAAATCCCTTTGTTATTACTGAGGGTGTTACAGCTTTCAGAGGCTTTTTACCACTGGGTTTCATGTAATTTTGACTTAATACCTATGTCAAGTTAGAAGAAAGGCAATTCTAACCAACTTGCAGGTGTGGCATCCTGCTTCAAGCTGCCTGCATCCTAGAGAGAATGGAGGCAGAGCAAGGATTCAAACTCAGATCTCCTGAGACCACTGTTCTTTCTGGCTTTTAGTATTAGCCAGAAATTGTTTGGAGGAAACATTGGGGTGCCTGAGATCCAAGTTTTGACTCAGTCCCCTCACTGGGAACAATTCACATCATCATCACTTTGCCTGGTATGTGTACCTGTCCCTTCGTGGGCAATCCTCATGCAGGATTCCTCCAAATACCCACCAGCTGGCTAGTGCTGACATCATTATGTGGCAGAGGCAGTGAAACAGTATATTGGCTCCAGGAAGGTGCTGCAAATGGCCCTTCCAGTCCAGGTTTGTCAGAAAGATGGTCAGAAGGCCATCTCCCCGTGCCATTTGCCAACTTGATTGAATGTTTTCTGGCATCTTTGCTGAGGAGGTTCTCGAGTGATAGGTCAAATTGTGGCTGATGGCATGACTCATAGGCTCAAAGACTCGCCACACTTAATTGCATCTATTTCTGTCCTTTTTGCCTACTATATAGGTACTAGCTTAAGGTGGCTCAGCACCCTTTCTGGCTTATTTTACAAGACTAGGGTTAGGCTATTCTTTCCCACAGCAGACCTGGCTTCTCTTGACAGCCTATTAAAATTCTACTGTTCATTCTTTTAACACTGTTTTGAGCTCTTTTATATATTTGACATCTATAACCTCTAGGGATAGGAAGTCTATATAATACTTCTTTTCCCTATGAAGTGACACTTCCTCTGACTCCTCTGAAGCAGGCCAGTGTCTTCCAGAGGGTGGTATTCTGGAATAAGCTGAGTGGGGTTTCATATGAGCTCTACCCTTGAAAATGTCATTGTTTAAGCTCAGGGTTGCTTTATCATATGGGCCTATTCTCGGTGCAGATGTGCTTATATCTCCTGATTTACAGGTTTTTTTCCTTTTGTTCTAAGAGCTGAATGAGGATGGGTAATTTTATTTAAAAATAAATACAATAAATAGCTTTTAAAAAAGAGTGCCACCTATGTCCTCTTGTCAGATTCCCCAGATGGTGGGACATATGGCCTGTCAGTCAAAACAGGCGTCTCTGGTGCACCTGTTCCCTTTTGCATGTCTATTCTTCATGCCTCTTACACTAGCTGTGACCCTACAACCCTCAGAAGAGTCTGTGACACTGAGTTCAAATCCACTTTTCTTTCTGGCTTTTAGTAGTAGCTTTTTAGAAGTGGCTTTTCTTTGGCTTACAGACAAAAGACAGAACCAACTCGCTGTGCACGGAAGGGATGTTAATCCCAACTAGGCCGTCACCAAAATATACTCGAGATGAAGCCTTTATGTGTGCAAGTCTCTTATGAAACTTTAACTCTAGGCACTGAGGGGTAAAGAAGCCCAGAAACTTCCATATCCTGAGATATTGCCTGGGTTGATACACTTCTTGGAATCTTGGAAACTTATGGCCCAGTTGCATTGGGTTGTAGGCTACACTTATCTAGAGGGTCAGAGGAATAGCTTTGGGCTAAACCAATTTGAGAACTCAGTGCAACAAAAACAACCTCCTTCTCCAAATTGTTTGCAAAATGTGCTGCCTGGCAGCAGCAGAAAACTAAAGGCCGACTGGGTTTCCAGTCTTTGTGTCAAACCCCTTGGGGCCAGCGCTTCCTCCATGGAAGTCAAGGTTGTTGGAGAAAAAAAGAATAAGACTGACACGTTGTTTCCTCTGTGAAGAGGAAGGGGTCAAGGGTTATGTGGGCCAGTGATTGAGTGGCCTCTGTTGAGTTTGTACGGATTTCTGCAGCTCCTCATATGGTCAGTGAACTCTGGGATCGGCGATGGCTGCCCCTCTTTGAGCACCGGGACATATCAGTCTGTCCTCTTGAGTTGGCCATTGTCCTATTAGGCCCCAGCAGGTGCTCCCCGGATGAGAGTTGAGCCGAGGAGTCCCCTGAGCATGAGTCATCCCTCATGCGCTCTGTGCCGCATCTCTGTCCATGGAGCACTGACTCTTCGATGTGCTTCCTCTTGGGAGGGTTAGAGCTCTTTGGGGTGCTGGTACTGAAGTCCTGTCCTGCGATAGATGACACTGGGTGGTGAGTGGGTCGAGCCACTTCGGGGACAGGGGCAGCCCTCTGTCTGCTTCTCCAACTCTGGATTTCCAGGTTTCTTTTGTCTGGGGGCAGTTTGTCAATTTTCTGAGCTTTTGAGATTAGAGACTTCCCACAGGTTCCTTGTAGGGACAGGAAAAAGTATCTGGTGGGAAATAACAGAATAAAGATATTTCTGATTTCTATTACTTCAAAAACTTCAGCATTAAAAGATGGTCTTTAGAATCCAGCTCCCTGCAAGATCCTCTTTACTGCACTCCTAGCTATTAAATCCATGCCTGAGCACCTCTAGTCTTGGGTAGCTCAACAACAAAATAACAACAAAACATAACAGTTAACATTTATTATACACCAGGACTATTCTAAGTGCTTTATGCATCATTAACTCATTTTATTTTCCCAACAATCCCATGCGGTTATTACTTTTGTTTGCCTCTGAGTACAGATAAGGAAACTGAGGGACTGAGAGATTTAATGATTTGTCCACAGCCACACAGTGATTGAGCTATGGTCAGAACCACACACTCTGAATCCAAAGACTTGTCTCTTATTTGCCATGCACAAAGCAGTCCATTCTATTTCTGGGCTACTCCAATTTAGGCAAATTTAATTGCTGTATCATGTTAAGCCTTTGTAAAACTTGATGATTTTAAAATAGTTTTAGAATCCACATTCTTTTCTTGAATCTGTGGGCCTTGCTGACTTGACAGTGTCATCCTATTACCACAATTTGCCAGATAAAGAAATAGGGGCCCCAAGAGGTAAGGTGAGATTCCCAAAGTCTCCTGAGATGTTAACAGATCTCCTTGTTGACTGACTCAAGGTTTTTATACCCCTGCCAAGCTGCATACAGTCTGTAGTAGACTCTGGAATTGGAAGTCTTTTTTTGTTTTTGAGATGGAGTCTCACTTTGTCACCCAGGCTGGAGTGCAGTGGCGCGATCTCGGCTCACTGCAAGCTCTGCCTCCCGGGTTCACGCCATTCTCCTGCCTCAGCCTCCTGAGTAGCTGGGACTACAGGCATCCACCACCACGCCTGGTTAATTTTTTTTTTTGCATTTTTAATAGAGACGGGGTTTCACTGTGTTAGCCAGGATGGTCTCGATCTCCTGACCTTGTGATCCGCCCGCCTCGGCCTCCCAAAGTGCTGGGATTATGGGTGTGAGCCACTGTGCCCAGCCTGGAATTGGAAGTCTTTATCTGTGTTTAGAATCTTCTCTCTGTTCAAAGTGTAGGCAAGGAAAGGGGTAAGAATGTGAATAAAACTATGTGGTGTATGGAGAAAATATACACAAGCCGTGGCAGTGGGCAACTCACATCCACTTTCCAGATGTCCGTTGCCTTATCTAAAAAGTAATCTATCTGGCCTGGAGGACATCTAAGGTCATTCCCAAAGATAGTCTTTAAAAATTTTTTGTCTGAAGTCTTATAAGCAGGAAGGCTCCTATTCTTCCACTATGTCTAAAAGCTGCAGGGTGACCCTCCCACCCCTGCCCAGCCAACCCCTGCCAGTGGGCAAGAGATTTCTGAAAATTACAGTAGATCTCATGGAACCAGATAAATTGTTTTCATTCTCTCACATCTCACCCAGTGAGGTAGTAGGGCCATGTATGTGTCCCAGGAAATATTTGACTTTTTGCTTCAAAACTGGAATTTTCATAGTGTAAACCTTTTTCTCGAGCCACTGCCTTCGTCCTCTATTGGTTTATTCCACAAATGCTTTTCAAGTTCCCACAATGGGCCAGGCCCCAAGGGATTAAGCCATGAACAGGAAAGACAAGGTCCTTGCTGTCATGTAACATGTGAATATAGTTATAAATGGAGAAGGTAATGAGAGTGTCAAACACCTGATCACTAAAATTAAGTGTTTCTTCCTCAAGGAAGGAAGTGCTGACAGTTCCACCCGCTATGTATTTCTCAAACCCATACCCTATCAGCCCTGAAATGTTTCTTCCTTGAGGAAATGCCCCCTCCATTTATAACTAGATTCACATGTTACATGACAGCAAAAAACTTGTCTTTTGTGTTCATGGCTTAATCCTTTGGGGGCCTGGCCCATTGTGGGGATTTGAAAAGTATTTGCTGAAAAAATGAATGGAGGAGGGAGGTGGTGGCTTGGGGAAAGGTTTACATAGAGTAACCTTTTAAAGCTGAAAACTGCAGGATGCATAGGAGGTAGCCATGCCGAGGGGATGAGAATCAAAACCTAGGCATGATGGCTGAAGCTTGCGGAGTGGTGATAAGAGTAGGGGAATATAACCCAGCAGGGGTTGGCACAAGCAGAGCAGGGAGGAATTGTGGGCCAGGTTTATGGTTTTTGTGCTTTACTGTAGAGGTCTTGGGAAGCCCTTGGAGGGTTATAAATAGGTGACATCACACTTTGAGCCAACGATAATGGACAAGAGTAAGATCTAATAGGAGACTACTGAAATAATTTGGGGTGAAAGGGTAATAGTCTATTGGTAGCAGTGGCTGTAGAAATGGAAATAGATGAGTGTGAGAAATAAATAGTGGATAGAACTGTCAGTATTTGGTGAAAGGCTAGACATGGGCATAGGTTAGCAGGTGATGTCAAGAATAATTCCTCGGGGCCTGCCTTTGTCCTAAGTGGGTAGCATTTGCTGAAAGAAACTCTGGAGAGATACCCAGATTTCTGGGGTGGTGCTGGTGATAGAGGGTGGAATCATGAATTCAATTAGGAATGTCTCCCAGTTTCCTCAGACTTAATATGCCCAGTGGAGGTGATGAATGGGTAGCTAGAAAGATGTGTCTGGAATTCATAAGAGAGGTCTGGGCTGAGAATTTATGATGAAGAGTCGTCTGCTAAAAATAATTTTTAAATCCATGACAGTTATTGCTGTTTATGGAGACAGCATAGAGTTAGAAGACAGAGAACTTAGGGGCAAGAGAACCTAGGGGCAAGAGAAACTAGGTTAAGCAAACCACCAAACTTATTAAAGAAAGTAAGGCCTGTTGTTGGGTATCTAATTTTGGGATAAAAAAAGTTTTATATAATTGTCTATTTGCTATCGCTTAAAATGATAAAATGGCTTGATTGCGATGTTCAGAGTGGTGAGATCCTAGAGATGGAAAGAGGCTAAGTCTTGCCTGTGGGCACATCATCGTCAAGTTCACTGCTCTGACTAGAGAGTGTGGGCTGCAGAATAGAACACCGGCCTTTGAGTTGGGAGAACCTAGCTCCCACTATGATCGGTGGTAGGCCTGTGAACACATTCTGGTCCCTCTTGGTACTTCAGCTGTCCCATGAGCGGGGTACTAGAACCATAGCTCTGCCCAACACTTAGCTCATGGCAAAAACAAAATGAGAGACTAGATGGGAGAGCCTATGTCAAGAGTGAGCTCCAAGGAAAGGCAAGGCATTTATAGTTGCTGTTGCTATTTTTCTGGAAAAGGTACATTTACTGTAGAGGGTTTAACTTGGAAATATCTGACATAGTCCCTGGGCATGGATAATTTGTCTAATACAGGTCTTGTATGGAAAGTGTGTGTTTAAACAAATTTGAATAATACTTAAACGTTGGCAATTTCATGCAAAATTTGAATTTCTGGGAAAACGCTGAAGCTCTGAAATGTTTGACTTGATCTTTCCTTGTGTCCATGATAGAAGCTGAGAAGCTCTTTCTTCCAGTGTCTGTACTCCATCTGGCTTGCTGAACTTGCTGGCCTGTCCCTGTAGGCATTTGAGTATGAGACTCCTGGACTAATACAAAAAAGGACCATAGAGCTTCTCAAAATAATTCCTTATCACACAAACAAATTTGTAAGGCAGGAGGGTAGGAATTGATACTCCCATTTTATAGATGTCACAACTGAGGTCCCACTGATTTGGTGACTTCTCTACTTTGTGGCTAACCTGGGACCACAGTCCATGTAGTCCATGTTATTTGCCTCCTTGGTCGTTCACTGTTCTTTCTGTCCCAACTCTCTGTTTCTGAAACAGTAGCCTCAAGGATCCCAGCAGAAGCCAAACTCCTGACTCTTGGGTTTTAAAAATATCTTATTAAAGGGAGATTGGTAATTTTAGGAAAGAAATACAGCCCCAGTGCTCAAACCTTGGGAGAAGAGCAACAACTGGTGTGAGAAAGCAGACGAGGTAGAAAGTGGGGTTTGATAGCTGGCCTTCCATCACCCAGTAGGGATTGGTGGGGCTGTTGCAGGTGACACAGGTGGCATTGTACAGGAGGGATACCAGAAAGTACATCAGGAAGCTGCCGAGAAGCACGACTCCGTGGAAAATGGTCTGTGGAGGGAAAGAAGCAAACACTGTTGAAGGTAAGCTGAGATTAGGAGGCAGGGTAATCAAACTACTTGGTTAACTTTGTTTCAAACTATTTTTGAAATGCAACACATACAAAATTCAAAAAAGGGTGCAGCTTAATATATCATTATAAAGCAAACACCCAGATTGCTGCCACGTAGAATTGAACACACATACCCCAGAAGACCCTATTCTTCTGTCTCACCCCTGCTTTTGGTGACAATTTCTGTGCTATCCATTGTAGGTTTACTGCCTATCTAGGTTTTCCTACATAGCCTGTTTTTAAATGGATAAACAGAATCATGTTTTGTATGACTTTTTGTTTTTTTCCCCTCAATATTATGTTTGTGTGACGAGCCCATTTTTTCCACATGGCAGTAGTTTATTCATTTTCAAAGCAGTGCAGTATTCTTTTTTTTTTTTATTGTATTTTGTCCTGCCTGGTTTGTGCTTTTCTTTTCCCATTCTTGTTGTCTTTTATTTTTATTTAATTTTAAAAATTGATATTAGATGTACATATTTTCAGGATACATGCAATAATTTGGTATATTCATATATAATTAGGATAATCATAACATCCATGACTTTAAATATTTCTTTTATTTATTCTAGGAGTATTCAAATTATTCTCCTCTAGCTATTTTGAAATACACAATTGGCTAATGTTAACTATAGTCGTTCTATTGTTCTTTTAAACATATAGACTGTTTTGTATAATTTTGTTTTCCTTCTTTCCTAGTTGGGAAGTTATATATTCCATTCCTATTCTTTTAGTGATTACTCAATAAGTGAAAACAAGCAAACTTACTGCAGTCTAAACAAGCAAACTTACTGCAGTCTAAAGCTTACAACTAGTTTTCCATCCTCCTGAATTACACACGAGATTTAGAGCACTTTAACTCTCTTTACATCCCTCCTGGCTAATGTGCTTTTGCTGCTGTTTAAATTCTGTCATCTTTTAAAATCACTCAAGTCACCAGCATTATTGTTTGTATGGTCAGTACTCACTAAGGTCTACTCACGTGCTTATCACGTTTCCTGCCTTCATTCCTTGGACCCTCCACCTGAGGTATCTTTCTTTCTAAGTACATCCTGTAAAATGTCCTTCTGGGAGTCTGATAGTGATATGCTGTCTGATGCTTTATTTCATTGATATTCTTGGAATTCGTCTTTTGATGAATATGGAATTCTTGTTAGGCAGCTACTTCTTTCAATGTGCTTAATATGCTTTCCACTGTCTTCTGGCTTTCATTGTTACTATTGAAAAGTTATTAATCTCTACCCGTTCTTCCTTAGAAGGAAATCTTTATCTCTTAAAGTCTGCTTACTTTTATAACTTTTTTTCTTTTTTGTTCTACAGTTTCGTATGACAGAATAAGTATGAACTTCTTTTTATTTATCTTGCTTGGATTTTGCTGAGCTTGAATCTTTGATCACTTCAGCAAAATTCTCATCACAATCTTTTCAAAGATTGCCTGTATTTCATTCCCTCTCTCATTTCTGAGACTCTGATTAAATGTATGTCAGATCACTTAAAATATCATTCTATTTTTTTAATATAGCTTCTATAATTTTCATTACTTTTCCTGTTTTATAGTCTGAACGCTCCTTTTGACCAATTCAATAATTCTTCCCTTAGCTATATCTAATTTTCTACTTAGCCAACCATTGAAACTTACTGTAGTCTTTATTTCTAAATGTTCTATTGATTTTTCAAATCTGCTAGGTTGCTTTATATAGTTTACCAATCCCTGCAGATATTTTAAAGCATATTCTTTATTTCTTTAGACATAGTAAACATAGCTTTTCCTTTTATTTATATTTGATAATTCCAGTTTCTAAAATATTTGTTTCTGATATTTGGTTTTACACTCATGGACTCATTCTTTTATGAGGTTCATTATTTTTGAATGTGCTTATTGTGCTCAAAGTTAGATACAACTTGAGGCTTAGAATAAAGGTAACTTTCTCTAGAAAGGAATTGTGTACATGCCTGTGTGTGTGTGTGTGTATTGCAATCGTTGGGCACTGCTAATCTTGAGGCACTTCAAGTTGAATTCATAGGTGAGAGTTTGGCTCACACAGGTGATATGAACCTGGGCTACATATGTACCCAAGGCCAGTCTGTGGTCACAATTTCCCCAGGGCAAATTGGTGCTGATTATTTCTGTTCTTTTCAGCACAGAGGAAAAAAAAATCTCTGCAGTCTCAGCTGGGGAAGGGGTATAATTGGGTATAGTTTTGAGTATGTCCTTACCCTGAAGTCATAGCCTTTGGGATCCTATTTTTTTTTTTTTTTTTTTTGAGACAGAGTCTTGCTCTGTCGCCCAGGCTGGAATGCAGTGGCCGGATCTCAGCTCACTGCAAGCTCCGTCTCCCACGTTTATGCCATTCTCCCACCTCAGCCTCCTGAGTAGCTGGGACTACAGGCGCCCGCCACCATGCCCGGCTAGTTTTAAAATTTTTTTTTAGTAGAGACGGGGTTTCACCGTGTTAGCCAGGATGGTCTCGATCTCCTGACCTCGTGATCCGCCCGTCTCGGCCTCCCAAAGCGCTGGGATTACAGGCTTGAGCCACCACGCCCGGCCTGGGATCCTATTTTAATGTTGTCTCTTAGACTCCCAGCTTAGGAGTCTAGGTATTGATTTCTGAACCTTTTGCTCAATCAAGTCTGCCAAAACAAAAGTTCATTTCTGGGAGAGTTGCCAATACCCTTAAGAAAGGCATTGGCTCAGTTTGCTTTTCTAGCATCTCCCTTTCCCCGAGGTTTGGTCATTGCTTACTTGTCAGCTTGCTCATGCTTTTAGAGTTTTTTTTTTTTTTTTCCCCTTTTTTAAAGTTATCCAGTATTTTTTGTTGTTCTCAGTGAGGGATGTGATCTAAATAACCTAGCGCCAGTTTCTGAAGAAGAAAGCAATTAGCTAACTTTTTCAATTGCTTTAATGGGGACTGAAACTGTCAAAGCTCTTAAAATTCTTGTTAAATTTCTACCCAGGGAAGAAATAGATTCTCTTCCTGCTTCAACTACTTTCAAAACGGAAGCATACTTTTCATAACTATTTTAGTAGCTGACTCCTTTCCCCAAATCACCAGAAATCACCAGTAACTACTCAGGGTACCTAGTCTGAAGATACATTACATGGGTTAATAGTGCTAAAAGAGTACTTTTTCTCTTTTAAAGCAGACGGCTTCAGTGCTTTGAGAAAGAGGACTGAGTGTTCAATCAGAATACAGAATCTTTAGTCTCACCACTCATTTAATACAATGTTGAGGCCTGATTAAAAACCTTTCAGGGCATTAAACTTTTTGAATGGTTTTAAAAAATCTAATGATTAAGAGAGTCATAGAGAGGAGAGTTCCTTTTGGAAAATATCTTGGACTAGTTTTTTAAAAGTGTAATTAAACTACTGTGAAATATTTCGAGCATACAGACAATAAACCTCATACACCCAACATTCAGCTTCATCAGTTTTAATCTTATATTTACTTCAGATTTTATGGAAAGATTGTCTTATAGATACAGTTAAAGCAAGGGTATATCTCTTGCAAATGACCTCTTTAATCTTGAACACAAATTCAGTATCAGTCTGACATGTTTCATACACATGTACACGTTTACCCACGTTTATGGATGCTTTTTTTCTTTATCATATATGCATCCTTTTTGTATGGGCTGAATGTTTATGTCCCCCTACTCCCAAGTTAATAATGTTTAAGCCCTAATCTCCAATGTGATAGCATTTGGATATGGGGCCTTTTGAAGGTGATTAGGGAGGGCCCCCATGAATGGGATTAGTGCCCTTATAAGAAAAGACATGAGAGATTTGATCCTTCTTTCATTCAGCCATGTGAGTGATAATATAGCTGGAAGGCAGCTGTCCTGGAAGAAAGAGGGCCGGAACCAGATGCTGAATCAGCTGCTGCACTGATCCTTGGGCTTCTACCTTCAGAACCATGAGAAATAAGTCTGTTGTTTAAGCCACACAGTCTATGGTATTTGTTAGGACAGCCTGAGAAGACAAAGACAATTCTGCAGCTTTTTTTCACTTGATTTTATACTTTAAAGAAGGGGTTCCCAGCTCCTGGGCCATGGACCAGTACCAGTCCATAGCCTGTTAGGAACTGGGCCACACAGCAGGAGATGAGTGGCTGGCGAGTGAGCATTACAGCCTGAGCTCCATCTCCTGTCAGATTAGTGGTGCCATTAGATTCTCATAGGAGCATGAGAACCGTATTGTGAACTGTGGATGTGAGGGATCTAGGTTGCATGCTCCTTATGAGACTCAAATGCCTGATCTGAGGTGGAACAGTTTCATTCCAAACCACCTCCACCCCGCAATTCTATGGAAAAATTGTCTTCTATGAAACTGGTCCCTGGTGCCAAAAAGGTTGGGGATCACCGCTTTAAAGTTTTATCTATGTTGAAAGACATAGCTCTAGCACATTCATTTTAACTATTATACAGTATGAACATGCCACAACTTATTTTTCTCATCGATGAACATTTGGGCCCCCCTTTTGGCTATTAAGAATGATGTAACAGCCCTGTACATGTCTCCATATATATGTGTGCAAGAGTGTTTCTGAGGTATGTACTTATAATTGTGCCAAAAAGCATGAGTCCTTTAAATTCCTCTAGGTGTTTTCAAATAGCCCTTCAGAATTTATGATCTACTAACAGGATAGGGAAGTTCCTTGGTTATGCTTTATTATCTTTAACACACTCCCAAAATGACTTGTCAGTATTTTATTTAGAATTTTCTACATCTGGCTGGGTGCGGTGGCTCACGCCTGTAATCCCAGCACTTTGGGAGGTCAAGGTGGATGGATCACTTGAGGTCAGGAGTTCAAGACAAGCCTGGGAAACACGATGAAACCCTGTCTTTACTGCAAACACAAAATATTAGCTAGGCGTGGTGCTGTGCACTTATAATCCCAGCTGCTCGGGAGGGTGAGTCAGGAGAATCACTTGAACCCAGAGGCGGAGGTTGCAGTGAGCCAAGATTGCGCCACTGCACTCCAGCCTGGGTGACAAGACTGAGATTCCATCTCAAAAAAGAATTCTTTTTTTCTACATCTATGTTAATTAGTGAGATTGGTCTGTAATTTTCTTTCCTTAAACTGCCTATGCCCATTCTGATATCAGTTATTTTAGCCATGAAAAACAAATTGCTTATTGCTATGGTTTAAATGTAGGTGCCCCTCTAAACTCGTGTGTTGGAACCTAATACCCACTGTGATAGTATTTAGAGGAGGGGCCTTTTGGAAGTGATTAAGTCATGAAAGATCTTCCTTCATGAATGAATTAGCGCTCTTATAAAAGAGGATGATGGAAGCATCCTAGTGCTTTTTTTGCCCTTCCACCATATGCGGACACAGTGTTCATTTCATCTCTTTTTGCCTTGTCAGGACACAGCATTCACCTTTTATTTGTGCCCTTCCCAAAGATGCAGCAAGAGGACACCATTTGAAGCAGGGAGCAGCCCTCACTGGACTCTGAACCTGCTGGTGCTTTGATCTTGGACTTATAAGCCCCTAGAACTATGAGAAATCCATTTCTATTCTTTGTAAATTACCCAGTCTCAGGTGCTCTGTTGCAGTAGCATAAACCGACTAAGACACTTATCTTTTTCTATTTTTTTATTCCATGAAAAAATTGATATAAAATAGAGATCACCTGTTCTTTACAAGTTTGATCAAATTTTAAATCCTTTGGGTCTAATGTTTTTGGGGATAGGATTTGGCTTATTCAGGCTTGCTGAGTGATCTTGACTGCATTTTGGTAAATTTTACCAAACTTAACATTGCTAAAATTAATTTAACATAGCTAAAATTTTTTATATTCATATTTTGTTAATCCAATAATGTTCTAATGGTGTGTGCTTTTTTTTCCCCTTCAGTACAGAATCCAGTTTAGGGTCATATATTACATTTGGTTTTCATGTCTCCTTAGTCTCCTTTAATCTGGAATATTTCATAGCCTTTGGTTTTATATGGCATTGACATTTTTGAAAAATACTGGAATACTCTCACCCTACCTGCCGCCTTTTTCTTTCAAGAAAGATTAATGCTCGTTTTGCATTTGTCTGATGTTTCCTTATGAGCATATTCAGATTACACATTCTCTACCTGGCCATGTGATCCTGGCAGGTTAGATGCCCTCTTTGAGCCTCAATTTCCCTATCTGTAATTATAAAAAGTGTGGGATTAAATGATTATTAAAATCCCTTCCTAGGATTCTATCTAGGATTCATTTTTTATATAACACCGACCCTCTAAATCTTTTTTCTTCTAAAAAGAAAACAATGGATTAAATAAATTAAAAAAAAATCCCTAAATAGCCACAGTCAATTTGAGATTCATTTATTTAACAGATAGTTCTTGTTCACGCATTGGCCAGGCTCTTTTGACTAGATGGTACAAAAAACCAGCTATGACTGAATTGAGCTATAATAAGCCTAGAGGTAAGATTAGCTTCAGGCAAAGCTGGATGCAGGCACTCAGCAATGTCACATGGAATCTGCACCTCTCCCTTTCTTCATCCTGCTTTCTTCTCTGTTGGCCTCATCCTCCAGTAGTCCTTTCTACATTATGGCAAGAAATTGCCAGTTGCTCCAGGCTTCCAAACAACTGGCTCAGCAACCACAGCTGAAAGATTGCTCTGGTTTTCCAACAAAAATCCTAAGGCAGCATCTCATTGACCAGGATTGGGTCATATGTACATGCCTGAACCAATCGCTGTGAATGGGGTGGGGTAGAATTGTCTGGATGGGATTCTGGGTCATGTCTCCATTTCCAAAACCAGGAGACAGTGTCTGCTCTGGATTGTGTATCAATCGGGGGGCAGAGTTACTGCGAGCCTCTAGGATAAGAGATTTACTACAGGGACTAGACCTCCCATAATTGTGAGAGGAGTGAGAAAGTGAAGCCCAGAAGAGGACTTAAAGGATAAAAGTCACCACATTGAGAAACCAAGCACATCCAACTGCAGACGTGACTGCAAAAAAGTGATGGATAGGTCTATGGGAAGCAGTTGTCTTTGAGTCTACAGCCAAGAATCTGGCCATGAGCCTAAGCTCACATTTGGTAATCAGGGCCAGACGTTAGGAAAGAGAGCTGGAAGCAGCATAGTGCAGAGCAGTTATGAAAACAATCACAATCCAGTTCAATAAGTGTTTATTAAGAGAAATCACAAGGCACAATGGGAGCCCCAAGGGGTTAGAGAATCCAGCCTAGACACCAAGGAAGGCCTTTCGGAGGAGGCAACATTTGAGATGAGGCCTGAAGGACGAAGAGAGAGCCAGATGAAATGGGAGAGAAATTAGCAAATGCAGAGGCCTAGAAGTGAGATAGGGTATTCGAGAACTAAAAGTAGCTTGGTCTGGCTGGGGTCTAAGTATGAAGTAGAAAGCGTCACTGGTGATGCCAGGGGGCCAGCAGGAGCCAGATATTACAGGCCCATAAGTGAGGAGTTTGGACTCTGTCCTAAGAGCGATGGGGAGCCGTGGTAGGATGTGAAGCAAGGGAGAGGTAAGTATCATAGGTAGATGTTGGCACATTGGAGATGGGAGGATCTTCTGAACACATTTCCCTCCCAGGAAAAGTCCAGACACCTCAGCTGTAATGCTGATCCCTGTACCTTCGAGGGTTTGCTAGCTTTAGTTTCCTTCTCAGAAGGTAATCTGAGGAATATGGCACTGGGAATGTGATGGCATTTATTATAATATTTTCAACTGCAAGTGACAGTGTGTCTGACAGCGGCTTAAGCAAAGAAGAAATATCATCTTTTATAGCAAAACATCTGAAGGTGGGCATCTAGGGGCTCAATGTGTCCAAGAATCCAGGCTCTTCTCATCTTTCTGCTCTGGGATCTCCAGCAGTAGTTGACTTTGTCTTTAAACTCATTGCCCAAAACAGTGGCTGCAGTGCCACACATCATTTGGTCACAGGGCACTGACAAAAGCAGGAAGCAAAAGGTGGGATAAAAGGCTTTTACCTTATGACTCTATCTTATTAATAATAATAATAATAAAAAAACAGATTTCCCTTGACCTCTCATTGGCTAAGAGCTGGATCATGTGCCCACCCTGGACCAATCACTGCTGAAGGGAAAGGAATTACTGCTTCTACTTAAGACAGATCATTATTGATTTTCTGGGGCTGGAGAGCACCCCACCCCCACCCTAGGGGCTTTCTAATCCTTATGTTAGTACATAAGTAATCATGGATTTTGCCATTAAAAGTACTAATATGTTTATAGTCATTTGGCAAGAGGTATTTAGAATTTCCATCATGATTTACTCTTTATTTCATAAGTTGTTTAGAAGTACATTTTGAAATTTCTAAGCTTGTTGGGTTTTATGTGGCTACCTGTTTATTGCTGGTTTCTAATTTAAATAACTTGTCAGAGAACATAAACTTTATGATTTTTTTTCTTTCAAATTCCTTTGATTTACAATGATCTCTCTGGCAAATTATCTGTGTATGTTTGCAAAAAATTTGTTATCTGTTTTGAGCAAAGTTTTATATATCAGATCAAACATAATTTATTAAAAGTTTCTATACCCCTTCTATTTTTTTTGTCTATTTGATCTATACCGGTTTCTTATCGAGTTGTATGAAAATCTTAAACTATGATTGTGAATTTGTCCATTTCTTATTTTTGCTGGATGAAAAAAAATCCAATCTGTAATTTTTGTTTTTAGAGGAAGAATTTAATCTACTTACATCTGCTATGAGTACTGATATATTTCAATTTAGTTAAACATCTCATTTTGCATTTTTTGTCATTTGCTCTCATTGTTTTTAAATTAAAATGCATTTTTTTCATTATCATACTTTAAGTTCTGGGCTACATGTGCAGAATGTGCAGGTTTGTTACGTAGGTATACACGTGCCATGGTGGCTTGCTGCATCCATCAACCCATCATCTACATTAGGTATTTCTCCTAATGCTATCCCTCCCCTA
>NW_012115932.1:4414610-4479566 GCF_000951035.1 Colobus angolensis palliatus
TGAGGAATTGCCACACTGTCTTCCACAATGGTTGAACTAATTTACACTCCCACTAACAGTGTAAAAGTGTTCCTATTTCTCCACATCCTCTCCAGCATCTGTTATTTCCTGACTTTTTAATGCTCATCATTCTAACTGGCATGAGATGGTATCTCACTATGGTTTTGATTTGCATTTCTCTAATGACCAGTGATGATGAGCTTTTTTCATATGTTTGTTGGCCACATAAATGTCTTCTTTTGAGAAGTGTCTGTTCGTATCCACTTTTTGATGGGATTGTTTTTTCTTGTAAATTTAAGTTTCTTGTAGATTGTGGATATTAGCCCTTTGTCAGATGGATAGATTGCAAAAATTTTCTCCCATTCTGTAGGTTGCCTGTTCATTTGAATAATAGTTTCTTTTGCTGTGCAGAAGCTCTTTAGTTTAATTAGATCCGATTTGTCAATTTTGGCTCTTGTTGCCATTGCTTCTGGTGTTTTAGTCATCTTTGGCCATGCCTATGTCCTGAATGGTATTACCTAGGTTTTCTTCTAGGGTTTTTATGGTTTTAGGTCTTACATTTAAGTCATTAATCCATCTTGAGTGAATTTTTGTATAAGGTGTAAGGAAGGGGTCCAGTTTGTTTTCTGCCTATGGCTAGCCAGGTTTCCCAACACCATTTATTAAATAGGGAATCCTTTCCCCATTTCTTGTTTCTGTCAGGTTCATCAAAGATCAGATGGTTGTAGATGTGTGGTGTGATTTCTGAAGCCTCTATTCTGTTCCATTGGTTTATATATCTGTTTTGGTACCAGTACCATGCTGTTTTGGTTACTGTAGCCTTGTAGCATAGTTTGAAGTCAGGTAGTGTGATGCCTCCAGCTTTGTGTTTTTTGCTTAGTATTGTCTTGGCTATATGGGTTGTTTTTTTGGTTCCATATGAAATTTAAAGTAGATTTTTCCAGTTCTGTGGAGAAAGTCAGTGGTAGCTTGATGGGGATAGCATTGAATCCATAAATTAATTTGGGCAGTGTGGCCATTTTCACGATATTGATTCTTCCTATCCATGAGCATGGAATGTTTTTCCATTTGTTTGTATCCTCTTATTTCCTTGACCAGTGGTTTGTAGTTCTCCTTGAAGATGTCCTTCACTTCTCTTGTTAGCTGTATTGCTAGGTATTTTATTGTCTTTGTAGCTATTGTGAATGGGAGAGTTCACACATGATTTGGCTGTTTGTCTATTATTAGTGTATAGGAATGCTTGTGATTTTTGCACACTGATTTTTTTATCCTAAGACTTTGCTGAAGTTGCTTATCAGCTTAAGATTTGGGACTGAGACGATGGGGTTTTCTAAATATACAATCACGTTATCTGCAAACAGAGACAATTTGACTTCCTCTTTTCCTATTTTAATATGCTTTATTTCTTTCTCCTGCCTGATTGCCCTGGCCAGAACTTCCAACACTACATTGAATAGGAGTGGTGAGAGAGGGCGACATCCTTGTTTCCTGCCGGTTTTCAACGGGAATGTTTCCAGCTTTTGCTCATTCAGTATGATATTGGCTGTGGGTTTGTCATAAATAACTCTTATTATTTCGAGATAAATTCCATCAGTACCTAGTTTATTGAGAGTTTTTAGCATTAAGAGGTGTTGAATTTTATTGGAGGCCTTTTCTGCATCTATTGGGGGTAATCGTGTGGTATTTGTCATTTGTTCTGTTTATGTGATGGATTACATTTATTGATTTGTGTATGTTGAACCAGCCTTGCATCCCAGAGATGAAGCTGACTTGATTGTGGTGGATAAGCTTTTTGATGTGCTGCTAGATTTGGTTTGCCAGTATTTTATTTAGGATTTTTGCATCAATGTTTAGCAGGGATATTGACCTGAAATTTCCTTTTTTTGTTGTGTTTTTGCCAGGTTTTGGTATCAGGATGATGCTGGCCTCATAAAATGAGTTAGGGGAGGAGTCCTTTCTTTATTGTTTGGAATAGTTTCAGAAGAAATGGTATCAGCTCCTCTTTGTACCTCTGGTAGAATTTGGCTGTGAATCCTTCTGGTCCTGGGCTTTCTTTGGTTTGGTTTCTATTAATTACTGCCTCAATTTCAGAACTTGTTATTGGTCTATTCAGGGATTTGACTTCTTCCTGGTTTAGTCTTGGGAGAGTGTATGTGTCCAGGAATTTATCTATTTCTTCTTGATTTTCCAGTTTATTTGTATAGAGGTGTTTATAGTATTCTCTGATGGTAGTTTGTATTTCTGTGGGATCAGTGGTGATATCCCCTTTATCATTTTTTATTGTATCTATTTGATTTTTCTTTCATTTCTTATTAGTCTGGCTTGTGGCCTATTTTGTTAATCTTTTCAAAAAAACAGTTCTTGGATTCATTGACTTTTTTTTTTGAAGGGTTTTTTTTGTGTGTTTCTAGCTCCTTCAGCTCTGCTCTGATCTTGGTTATTTCTTGTCTTTTGCTGGCTTTTGAATTTGTTTGCTCTTGCCTCTCTCATGTTTTTAATTGTGATGTTAGGGTGTTGATTTTAGATCTTTCTCACTTTCTCCTGTGGGCATTTAGTGCTGTAAATGTCCCTCTAAACACTGCTTTAGTTGTGTCCCAGAGATTCTGGTACACTGTGTCTTTGTTCCCATTGGTTTCAAAGAACTTCTTTATTTCTACCTTAATTTCGTTATTTACCCAGTGGTCATTCAGGAGCAGGTTGTTCAGTTTCCATGTAGTTGTTCAGTTCAAGTGAGTTTCTTAATGCTGAGTTCTAATTTGATTGCACTGTGGTCTGAGAGACTGTTAGGATTTCCATTCTTTTGCATTTGCTGAGGAGTGTTTTACTTCCATTTATGTGGTCAATTTTAGAATAAGTGTGATGTGGTACTGAGAGGAATGTATATTCTGTTGATTTGGGGTGGAGAGTTCTATTAGGACTGCTTCATCCAGAGCTGAGTTCAAGTCCTGGGTATCCTTGTTAATTTTCTGCCTCGTTGATCTCTCTAATATTGACAGTGGAGTGTTAAAGTCTCCCATTATTATTGTGTGGGAGTCCAAGTCTCTTTGTAGGTCTCTAAGGACTTGATTTATAAATCTGGGTGCTCCTGTATTGGGTGCATATATATTTAGGATAATTAATCCTTCTTGTTGTATTGATTCCTTTTCCATTATGTAATGCCCTTCTTTGTCTTTTTTGGTCTTTGTTGGTTTAAAGTCTGTTTTATCAGAGACTAGGATTGCAACCCTGCTTTTTTTTTTTTTTTTTTTGCTTTCTGCTTGGTAAGTATTCCTCCATCCCTTTATTTTGAGCCTATGTGTGTCTTTGTATGTGAGATGGGTGTCCTGAATACAGCACACCAATGGGTCTTGACTCTTTATCCAATTTGCCAGTCTGTGTCTCTTAATTGGGGCATTTAACACATATACGTTTAAGGTTAATATTTTTATATGTGAATTTGATCCTGTCATGATGTTAGCTGGTTATTTTGCCCATTAGTTGGTGCAGTTTCTTCATAGTGTCAATGGTCTTTACAATTTGGTATGTTTTTGCAGTGGCTGCTACTGGTTTTTCCTTTGCATATTTAGTGCTTCCTTCAGGAGCTCTTATAAGGCAGGCCTGGTGGTGACAAAATCTCTCATCATTTGCTTGTCTGTAAAGGATTTTATTTCTCATTTGCTTATGAAGCCTAGTTTGGTTAGATATGAAATTCTGGGTTGAAAAAGCTTTTCTTTAGGAATGTTGAATATTGGCCCCCACTCTCTTCTGGCTTGTAGGGTTTTTGTAAAGAGATCCGCTGTTAGTCCAATGGACTTCTCTTTGTGGGTAACCGGACCTTTCTCTCTGACTGCCCTTAATAGTTTTTCCTTTATTTCAACCTTGGTGAGTCTGACAATTATGTGTCTTGGCCTGTCTTGCTAGGTTGGAGAAGATCTGGACAACATCCTGAAGAGTGTTTTCCAACTTGGTTCCATTCTCCCCATCACTTTCAGGTACACCAATCAAATGTAGGTTTGGTCTTTTCACATAGTCCCATATTTCTTGGAGGTTTTGTTCATTCCTTTCCATTCTTTTTTTGTCTAATCTTGTCTTCATGCTTTATTTCATTAAGTGTATCTTCAATCTCTGATATCCTTTCTTCTGCTTGATTGATTCAGCTATTGATACTCGTGTATGCTTCACGAAGTTCTCATGCTGTGGTTTTCAGCTCCATTAGGTCATTTATGTTCTTCTCTAAACTGGTTGTTCTAGTTAGCCATTCCTCCAACCTTTTTTCAAGGTTCTTAGCTTCCTTGCATTGCATTAGAACATGCTCCTTTAGCTCGGAGGTGTTTGTTATTATCCACCTTCTGAAGCCTACTTCTGTCAATTCATCAAACTCATTCTCCATCCAGTTTTGTTCCCTTGCTGGTGAGGAGTTGTGATCCTTTGGAGGAGAAGAGGAATTTGGGTTTTTGGAATTTTCAGGCTTTTTGTGCTGGTTTTTTCTCATCTTCATGGATTTATCTACCTTTGGGTCTTTGATGTTAGTGACCTTCAGATGGGGTTTCTGTGCGGACTCTTTTTGGTTGATGTTGATGCTGTTCCTTTCTGTTTGTTAGTTTTCTTTCTAATAGTCAGGCCTGTCTGCTGGAGTTTGCTGGAGGTCCACTCCAGACCCTGTTTGCCTGGGTATCACCAGCGGAGCTGCAGAACAGCAAAGATTGCTTGCCTGTTCCTTCCTCTGGAAGCTTCTTCCCAGAGGGGCACCCACCAGATGCCAGCCAGAGCTCTCCTGTATGAGGTGTCTCCCAATCAGGAAGCACAGGGGTCAGGGACCCACTTGAGGAGATAGTCTTTCCCTTAGCATAGAGCTGGAGTGCTGTGCTGGGAGATCTGCTGCTCTCTTCAGAGCTGGCAGGCAGGAACGCTTAAGTCTGCTGAAGCTGTGCCTACAGCCACCCCTACCCCCAGGTGCTCTGTCTCAGGGAGATGGGAGTTTTATCTATAAGCCTGACTGGGGCTGCTGACTTTCTTTCAGAGATGCCCCACCCAGAGAGGGGGAATCTAGAGAGGCAGTCTGGCTACAGAGGCTTTGAGGTGCTGCAGTGGGCTCTGCCCAGTTCGAACTTCCTGGTGGCTTTGTTTACACTGTGAGGGGAAAACCACCTACTGAAGCCTTAGTAATGGTGGACTCCCCTCTCCCAACCAAGCTGGAGTGTACCAGGTCGACTTCAGACTGCAGTGCTCTCAGCGAGAATTTCAAGCCAGCGAATCTTAGCTTACTGGGTTCCATGGGGGTGGGATCTGCTGAATTAGACCACTTGGCTCCCTGGCTTCAGCCCCCTTTTCAGGGGAGTGAATGGTTCTATCTCGCTGGTGTTCCAGGCACCACTGGGGTATGGAAAAAACAAAAACAAAAACAAAAACCTCCTGCAGCTAGCTTGGTGTCTGCCCAAATGGCCGCCCAGTTTTGTAATTGAAACCCAGGGCCCTGGTGGTATAGGCACCTGAGGGAATCTCCTGGTCTGTGGGTTGGGAAGACTGTGGGAAAACTGTAGTATCTGGGTTGGAGTGGATTGTTCCTCATGGCCCCTCATGGCTTCCCTTGGCTAGGGCAGGGAGTTCCCCAACCCCTTGTGCTTTCCGGGTGAGGCAATGTCCCGTCCTACTGTGGCTCACTCTCTGTGGGCTGCACTCACTGTCTAAGCACTCCCAATGAGATGAGCTGGGTACCTCAGTTGGAAATGTGGAAATCACCCACCTGTGTTGATCTCACTGGGATCAACAGCAGGCTGGAGCTGTTCCTATTCGGTCATCTTGCCAGCCACCCCTTCTCTCATTTTTTCATCTTTTCATCTTTCCTACATCTGCAGAATTGACAGTTGTCTAGATTTTTTTCTCCTTCCCTTTTAGTAATTAATCTTAAGATACTAAAAAAAACCCGAACTTTTATGGAAAAATGTATAGATAAATGTGTATTTTTAGGGCTGGGCATGGTGGCTCACACCTGTAATCCCAGCACTTTGGAAGGCGGAGGCGGGCAGATCACGAGGTCAGGAGATCGAGACCATCCTGGTTAACATGGAGAAACCCTGTCTCTACTAAAAATACAAAAAATTAGCCAGGTGTGGTGGTGGGTGCCTGGTGTCCCAGCTACTCAGGAGGCTGAGGCAGGAGAATGGCATGAATCCGGGAGAAGGAGTTTGCAGTGAGCCGAGATTGTGCCACTGCACTCCAGCACTCTAGCACTCTAGCCTGGGTGACACCGCGAGACTCCATCTCAAAAAAAAAAAAAAAAAAAAGTATTTTTATTCTTCTATCCACTATGAAGGCTTTAGCATAAATTACCTGCCTATTGAATAACCCTTCCTTTTGCTGTGTCTTACAGTTTTAGCTTTTGTTTATGCTCTTGCAGAAGTATGTTCCTTTTTTTGTGAGGGCCTATGGGTAGTAAACCTTACAGAGTTTATTTGAAAATTGGATTTATTTTGTCTTACTCTTGATAGTGTAGCTTTTCTAGTTTTTTTTTCTCCTTCAGGTTTTTTGAAGATAATTACTGCATTGTCTCCTGGCTTTTCTTGTTTGGTCATCAGCATAGCTGTTCCTTTTCAAGTAATTTGTTTATAGTCTCTGGCAGACTTAAGGGTTGCCTCTGTATCTTTTATATTATACAACTTAATTATGATATATTCAGGCAATACATCCAGATTTTTGATAAATTTTCATTCTCAATGACAATTTCTTCAAATATTGTTTCTCCATCATTCTTTTTTCCTCCTGAGATTCCTATTTAGAGAGGTTGAAGCCATTTGTTCTAGCCACCATCTCCTCTTATTTTTCATATTTGTGTATCATTCTGGATAAACTCCCAAAACAATATTTCAATTTGGCAGTTTATTTTTTGCCAGTGTCTGATCTTGAGCAGATCCTACAAATTGTAGTTTTAATTTCAGTGCAATATTTTATTTTCAAGAATTCTAAATGTTTCTTTAGCTTGGTGGTTTCTAATATCAAACAGCTTCTGATAAAACTATACCTTCTTGGGAGGCACAGGTGGGCGGATCACGAGGTCAGGAGATCGAGACCATCTTGGCTAACACACTGAAACCCTGTCTCTGCTAAAATTACAAAAAATTAGCCAGGCATGGTGGCACATGCCTGTAGTCCCAGCTACTCGGGAGGCGGAGGCAAAAGAATCTCTTGAACCCAGGAGGCAGAGGTGCAATGAGCCAAGATGGCACCACTGCCCTCTGGCCTGGATGACAGAGCAAGACTTCATCTCAAAAAAACAAAAAAACAAAAAACCAAAACCAACCAAACAAAAACTATACCTCCAAACAGCTTGCCATTGTTATCTTTTCTTTAGATTTCTTTCTTGAGTAGGAGAATTTTAGACCCAGCAGTAGATGGTGTTCCAGTCTTCCCTACCCCACAGGAGCCAGAGTCCCCACTGCCATGATCTGTGTCCTGTCCCAGTTCCCAGGAAGTCTGCAGTTTGAGCCTTCCCAGTGCCTTCTTTTCCTCTTCCCTTCCTCATTGTATTGCAGCCCCTTCTGGTGTTTCTGGCCCATGAAGAAATTTATCCTGTACTTAAGCCTGGCTATGCTTTTTTTTTTTTTGTCTTATCACTTTGTTCTGTCATTGGCACACACTGGAGCAGAGGATTTTTAAAATATTTTAAGTTCTGGGATACATGTACAGAACATGCAAGTTTGTTACATAGGTATGCATGTGCCATGGTGGTTTGCTGCATCTATCAACCTGTCATCTGGGTTTTAAGCTCCGCATGCATTAGATATTTGTCCTAATGCTCTCCCTCCACTTGTTTCCCACCTCCTGACAGTCTCTAATGTATGTTGTTCCCCTCCCTGTGTCCATATGTTCTCATTGTTGAACTCCCATTTATCAGTGAGAACATGTGTTTGGTTTTCTGTTCCTGTGTTAGTTTGCTGAGGATAATGGCTTCCAGCTCCATCCATGTCCCTGCAAAAGACATTATCTCATTCTTTTTTTTATGGCTGCACAGTATTCTATTGGTGTGCGTGTACCACATTTTCTTTATCCAATCTATCATTGATGGGCATTTGAGTTGGTTCCATGTCTTTGCTATTGTAAATAGTGCTGCAATAAATGTTCATATGTATGTGTCTTTACATAGAATGATTTATAATGCTTTGGGTATATCCCCAGTAATGGGATTGCTGGGTCAAATGGTATTTCTGGCTCTAAATCCTTGAGGGATCGCCACACTGTCTTCCACAATGGCTGAACTAATTTACATTCCTACCAACAGTGTAAAGGCATTCCTATTTCTCCACTGCCTCACCATCTACTGTTTCTTGACTTTTTAATAATCGCCATTCTGACTGGCGTGAGATGGTATCTCATTATGGCTTTTGATTTGCATTTCTCTAATGATCATTGATGTTGAGCTTTTTTTCATATTTGTTGGCCACATAAATGTCATCTTTTGAGAAGTATGTGTTCATATCCTTTACCCACTTTTTGATGGGGTTGTTTTTTTCTTGTAAATTTAAGTTCCTTGTAGATTCTAGATATTAGCCCTTTGTCAGATGGTTAGATTGCAAAAATTTTCTCCCATTCTGCAGATTGCCTTTTCACTCTGATGATAGTTTCTTTGGCTGTGCAGAAGCTCTTTAGTTTAGTACATTTTCATTTTTGTTGCAATTGCTTTTGGTGTTTTAGTCATGAAGTCTTTGCCCATGCCTATGTCCTGAATGGTATTACCTGGGTTTTCTTCTAGGGCTTTTATGGTTTTGGGTTTTATGTTTAAGTCTTTAATCCATCTTGAGTCAATTTTTGTATAAGGTGTAAGGAAGGGGTCCAGTTTTTTTCTGCACATGGCTAGCCAGTTTTCCCAGCACCATTTATTAAATAGGGAATCTTTTCCCCATTGCTAGTTTTTGTCTGGTTTGTTGAAGATTAGATGGTTGTAGATGTGTGGTGTTATTTGAGGTCTCTGCTCTGTTCCATTGGTGTATATGTCTGTTGTGGTTACTGTAGTCTTGTAGTGTAGTATGAAGTCAGGTAGCATGGTGCCTCCAGCTTTGTTCTTTTCGCTTAGGATTATCTGGGTATACGAGCTCCTTTTTGTTTTCCTATGAGATTTAAAGCAGATTTTTCTAATTCTGTGAAGAATGTCGATGGTAGCTTGGGAATAGCATTCAATCTATAAATATCTTTGGCAGTATGGCCATTTTCACCATATTGATTCTTCCTATCCATGAGCATGGAATGTTTTTCCATTTGTGTCCTCTCTTATTTCCTTGACCAGTGATTTGTACTTCTCCTTGAAGATGTCCTTCACTACCCTTGTTAGCTGTATTCCTAGGTATTTTATTCTCTTTGTAGCAATTGTGAATGGAAATTCATTCATGATTTGTTGCTCTGCTTGTCTGTTGTTGGTGTATAGGAATGCTTATGATTTTTGCACATTGACTTTATATCCTGAGTTTTTGGGCTGGGCTGAGACAATGTTTTTTTGTTTGTTTGTTTGTTTTGACATGGAGTCTTGCTCCATAGCCCAGGCTGGAGTGCAGTGGTGCGATCTTGGCTTACTGCAACCTCTGCCTCCCAGATCCCAGTTTAAGCAATTCTCCTGCTTCAGCCTCCTGAAATCCCGAGTAGCTGGGATTATGGGCACATGCCATCATGCCCAGCTAATTTTTGTATTTTTAGTAGAAATGGGGTCTCACCATGTTGGCCATGCTGATCTTGAGCTCCTGACCTCTTGATCTGCCTGCCTCGGCCTCCCAAAGTGCTGGGATTACAGGTGTGAGCTCCCGCGCCTGCCCTGACAATGGGGTTTTCTAAATATACAATCATGTCATCTGTAAAGAGACAATTTTACTTTCTCTCTTCCTATTTGAAGATAAATAGGAATTCCTATTTTAGGAATAAAAAAAATTCCTATTTTATTTCTTTCTTGTGCTTGATTGCCCTGGCCAGAACTTCCAATACTATGTTGAATAGGAGAGGGGGTTTTCAAAATGAGAACTCTGTGATCCAAAACTACCTTTGAGTGGCTCTTAGCCACTGCCCAGCTGGTTATGGCCTGCTTTAGCTTGTGACAGTGGTGGTGGGAGGTTGGGGTGGAGAGTTCCATTGCAGAATGTAGGAACATGTTGAGCCTACTTGGGGCTGTTTTCCAAATTTTTAATGCTTGTGCTTCCAGAAAGCCATTTGAGCTTGGCTAAGGACAAATCTTTCAGCAAAGTGTTCCTGTGTACTATTCAATCTTATCTACTTACACTATTAGCATGGATGTTAGAGACTCACATATAAACTGCCAGGGTTCAAAACTTGCTTCTATCTTGCAGTGCTTGGGGGCAAGTTAAACCTTATTGCATCTACTGTATTTCTAAATCTGTGAAATGGGAATATAAAAACACCTAACACAAAGGATTCTAGAGGTTAAATAATACATACTAATCATGTAGAGAGACATCTGGCATAGAATTGTAAGCTATTAGTTTTTATAGTTATTACTGACTAGAAGAATCTAATTAGACAGGTGACATTGCCTTCTTAGATGTCAAAAATGTGAAATTTGGATATGCTTGAGATATGGTTACCTGGAGGCACATTTCTAAACATTCACCCTAAAATTAGATGTGGAGAATCCCTCCCTAACACACCTCAGGTATGTATGGTCAGTGGTCAGTGTTTTCCTTGTCTCTTAAACACCCCTAAACTTTTTTTTTTTTTTTTTTTTTGAGATGGAGTCTCACTCTGTCACCCAGGCTGGAGTGCAGTGGCATGATCTTGGCTCACTGCAACCTCCACCTCCCATGTTCAAGCAATTCTCCTGCTTCAGCCTCCCGAGTAGCTGTGACCACAGGCGCCTGCTACCACACCCAGCTAATTTTTTATTTTTAGTAGAGATGGGGTTTCACCATGTTGGCCAGGCTGGTCTCGAACTCCTGACCTCAGGTGATCTGCCCACCTCGGTCTCCTAAAGTGCTGGGATTACAGGCATGAGCCACCATGCCTGGCCATACCCCTGCACTTTTTATCAATTGATATTATCTATGTTTGCAACTAATTGTCTCATTGTTTTATATATGTTAGTTTTAACATCCTGACTAGATGAAAAGCAAGTTGAGGCCAGAATTTTATCTTTTTCACCCCTTTCATCTCTGTACAGATAGGACATAGGTAGCAGCTTAGTGTGTATTTATTGAGTGGATCAATAACACAGAATGAAACAATTCAGAAATTTGAGTATAGTCAATGGACAGGAGCACAATTTTCAAGCCAAAGTGGCTCTGGGATACTTACCCATGTCTTCATTTCCATTGCCTGGTGCAAGAGGATTGTGGTGAGGGAGATAGTGTTGATTGGTGTCCCAAAGGTAAAGACGTCTATATCAGAGCCCTTATAGGTCTGCAGAGGAGGAACAGACAGGCATTGTCAGGTATGTCTGTGGACTTAAAACTTTGGCTTTGACACAGTGTTTGTAAGGCATCAATGAAGGCAGTTTGTCGATGGAGAAGGAGGAGGCACCCAGCTGCCATCCGTGTGGTACTGATCTGAGGAACAGATCAAGATAAGAAAGGAATTGATAGGACTAATTTAGAAATGGTGTTTGCAGGAGTAAGCCAAGATGGGGATTGTAAAACCATTGTGGAATGAATGAAGAAAGAATTCATTGAGAGCCCATCAGACAGTATGCTAACAGCTGAGGATACTTCTGTGTTTGCCTACGATGAGTTTATGAGGCACAGTGGATGTGGTACAATTTAAGGAAGTAAGCGCTATAATAGAGGCAAGTACAAGGTACCCTGGGAACACAGAAGAGAGGATATACTAGCTGAGACCAGAATAAGAGGAGTTAATCACTTGGAAAGAGAGGGTAAATGCAGTTCCAGCAAAGGTCAGAACTGAGAGTGAACACAGAGTTTGTAGAACTCCAAAGAGTTCTATATTGTAGGTCTGTCGAGCATATTCAAGGGCAAAAGATATAGCAGGAAAGCCAAGCAGAGGCCTGGCCAGGGAGGTATTGTAAGCCAGGAAATTCAAGCAAAGCACAAGATCCCTGCCCTCCCCTAGCCCCATCATCTCGCTAATTATGAAAGAATAGGAGTCCAGAGATTGGATAAGCAACAGTGTTTACCTGGTGGCGATTGCTTCCCATCCTGTTCCCTGAGTCCAGGAAGAAGACATATATATTGTTTGCTACCTAAATTCTCATCATTTAAACTGAGGAATCAAACTGAGATTGGGCTGGTATCCCTTGCTATCTGCATTCTTGATACTTTTCTCAGATAATGTGCTGTCTCATTGTCAGAACTTGCTGCCTCTGAAGGCTAGCTTCCTTGACTTTCAAAGCAGAAGCCTGTATAAAAATCAAGGATAGTAAATTCAAATACCTTCAGTGTTCAAGTAGGAAACAGTTAATGAGTGAAGATAGCCAGGTGTAAGACAAAGGGGAGTGGTAGAGACTAAGGCAAACTGGAGAACACGCTCACAAGGTGAGCCCAACTGCAAAGTCAAGTCCAGATTTTTGCTATAAGGGAAAAATGACCCAGTATAAATATAGCTTTTAGTTTTTCAAGAGCCAGCAGAAATCAAAATGTTTAGGTAGTGTTCTGACTTTTCAAGCACCTTGGGTTGGATGTAGTCTGCAGGCCACCTGTTTGAGCCTCTGCTCTAAAGTGTCCAGAAGGACACTACTAGTCTGGAACTTTATATAAAAAGGACCAGTTCTTCTCTGCAATTTATGTGGTTAGAATGGGACTATATGACTTACCAGGTAAGGGATAAAGAAACAGATGAGGCTCTGGTAGAATGCATCTGCCATAGAAATCCAGAAAGTCGACAGGTTATAGCACTGCCAGGAGAGAACACGCCAATAGTTACCACCCTTATAGCAAGTCACCCTTATAGCACCCACAAGCAACTTTCTTGCATGCGGCTGGGACAGACAACCAGACACTTACAATGCCTCTTGTATTTGTGGTAGTAGAATGGAGTAATTAGGAGCAGACGTGGGGGTGACAGACTTCAGTTCAACTAACTGTGTGACCTTGTGAAAATTACTAAACTGTGCAGAGAACTAGTCTCTTCTTCTATGAAATGTGGGCAAAAATAACACAGTCTATCTTCTTGGGGTTCAAGAGGACTAAATGCAATTGTGCCTTAGTACCTAGTAAGTACTCAGGCCTTAGTGCCTAGCAAGTACTCAGTTATTCATTGTTATCACTCATTAGTTCTATTGCTAGTGCTGCTACAAACTTGGTACGTGTAGAGATTCTAAAGCGTCTAAGTGGCATCTGAGAGATCTCAGTCATAGCCTGAATCACAGGTTCCCAAGAGTTTCTGAAGCTCAATAGCTTCAGAAACAATGCTTCTCAGGCATCAATCTTTGTGCCTTCCCCGGGAAAAGTCAAACCTTTACAGTTTTTGGGTTTTGCTTCATTAACTTCTTTTAGATACTCAAGGAATTTGTTATGCAGCCTGCATGTTGACGGGAAGGGTAAACTTAAAAGAGCCCAAGATGAACACGTGCTCCCACCACGCCCCCTTTGTCTGGACTGCTTGGGCTTGTGTTACTCTCTCCTCTTGTCTTTGGGTTACAACTAGGCTTGCTGTTTGTCTATAAATAATTGCCAGCTCTCAAACACCACACCTGGCTTTGCCCTCCTTTCCTCCAGGTGCAAGATACTCTCTGGCATTGCAAAGTCCCTCTTCCCAGAGCTCCGTCTTTGAGGCATCCGGGGTCCCTTGATCCAGCTTCTTGCTGGTGCTGGGAGTGCATGCTCTCTGACTTCTCCAAATCACTCAGGGCTGCAGTGTGGCCTCTCTGGGCCTCCTAGGATGCCACCCGATGACTTCTCAGGCCTGCCTTAGTCTATTTGATACCAGCAAGTTCTAAAGCACATGTAATTTTGAGTTCTAAGTTTTGCCTTCCCTAATACGAAAACAGAACCATTGTATATCTTACCCAGTGAAAAGCAAGTAGCTATAAATCCCAACGGTTCCCAAACTGGGTTTTGGGCATTCTATCAATGCATCTCAGAGCCTGGAGGGGCCCGCCAAAAGGTATAGGATCTTTCTGAATGCCACTTCCCCTTCGACTAGGGCAGTCCCATATTAATGTGTGATATAATTAAGAAATAATTAAAAATACCCACTAGTCTGGCCCAACACCCTCAACACAAATGGGAAACAGGTCAGGAAAGAGAGAGGAGTTACTCAAAGGAAATGATGGAGCAGTGGTCAGAATGCAGGCTCCTGACCCCAGCATATAGCTCTTTCTCTGATGCCTCCAGCGGGGAGGTAGAGGTTAGTATGAAGCTGAAGTCATCTCCCCTTGGCTGCCCGATCCCCTTACCTCAGAGTTCTGGCCACTCTTGTATAGCTCAGGCAATGCCAGGAGTGTTTCTGCAGAGATGTCTTTGTCAAGGACTCCAAAGATGAGAGGAGGCAAGGAGGTAAAGAAGAGATTGAAGAATATCATCTGCCAGTAATCAATCATGGTGGAGCCGGAGAAACCGCAGAAGAACTGATACCAGAAGAGCAGGTTGACATAGCACTGCAGGCAAAGAGCATGGCCTTGTGAGTGGGACTCTGTGTGCAGCCAGTCACCAGCTGCTGCTTGGGACCTCTGGGAGCTGCTGGAGTGGCAGTTTCCTCATTTATAATACACAGGGTTATGTAAGGATTAGAGGTAATTCTAATCCTCGGAGTAGTAGCTACCGCTGTTACCACTACTACTATTGCTACTGACATTCTTCAGGACCTGAAGGGAATTCCACCCACTTGTTTAAGGGGAGTGGACAGTGAGTCTTCACTTAACATTGCCAATAGGTTCTTAGAAACTGCAACTTTAAAACAAAATGATGTATGGCAAGTCCTGGAATAACATTGCTTCATTCAACATCACAGTTTCTAAGAACCTATTGATGACATTAAGTGAGGACTTACTGTACCATGGTGGTTAAAAGTACAGATTTTGGAGGCAGAAAGGCCTGGTTTTGAATCCCCAGTTCTGTCACTTACTAGCTGTGTGACCTTGGACAAACTGCTTAACCTTTCTGAACATCATTTCATCATTTGTCAGCTGGGAAGAGTAGTACTTAGACCAATGGCATGTGAAATATGAATGGCAGTAGAGTGGATATAGAAAGAGATGTCACTGACAAAGGGGTAATAGACTGAACCATGAGCAGGACACCTGGTAGGATGATGACCTCATGAGAAGGTTGCCTTCACTCTACTTTCCTAATGGTCATGCAGCTCAGAAGGGTGAATGAGAAAATCTGCCTAAAGGTTGTTCGTTTTTTTTCTAAAACTCTTTCTCACTCAAGATCTCCTGTCTTGTGGATGGGCTTGGTCCACACTGTTATTGTCTGCCATATTGCGATATGGTTTGGTGATTTGACCAAGGTCATACATACAAGCAGCTTGTCCTGGAGTTAGAACTAGAACTTCTCAGTTATGTGGGGCTGAGGCACGGAGATGTGAAGGGTCTTGCAAGAAATCATTCAGCAGGTTTGTGTTCAAGCTGTAACTCCTATTTCTGAACTGCCGAGTCAATGTTATTTTGGAGGGGCTCTCTATTTTAACAAACATGTTGCCACTAGTAGTAACATCAGTGTAAGATTTGACCTTCTATATGTGCCAGGGGTGAGATATACATCAGTATATTAGCATATAGTACATCGCTGGATATGCAATACACACTATAGATTGTCCTAACAACCTTGCAAGGTTAATATTGCTAATAGCAATAGTACTATGTTATTGTACTAATATAGTCACACATGTTGATATTAACAATAATAACATTATTAGGCCCACTCTACAGATGAAGAATCTGAGGTTCTGACATACTGTTGCCCCCTGCCCAAATTCAGAGCTAGAGATTGGTACAATCAGCATCTGAATTTTCAAAGTTCTTTCTCTTTTTGACCACCTCTAAACTTTCTCGTCCTATCTTTGGCTTGTACAATTAGACTTCCCTAGACATATACAGCTTGCAAAGCTGAAAATATTTATTATCTAGCTCTTTGAAGAGAAAGCTTCCTGAGACCTGATTTAGACAGTAAGCCTCACGCGGGCCATGATTGGCTTGATTCTTGCTCTATACCCATTGCTCAGCCCTGTTCCCAACACACAGCAGACATTCAATTGTTGTTTGAATCGATGTAGTTAATCTTAGCTCTATGCTAACACCCATCCTGGAGTTTTAACATTACAGAGTGCTTCTTTCCTACTGAGGCCCTGGTAAGATCTTGGTTGTTTTTCACTTCTGCTTAACTGGAATCTTTGTACCTTGCAGGAAGTGCATTGAACCCTGTGGCAGCATTGCTGAGATTGGATGCCTGCTCTTTCTCTCAAGAAGCTACAGTGCAGTAACTAATTCATTGTTCAAATTTCAGAGCAGGCCGGGTTTTAATCCCCTCTGAAATTGGTTTCGGATGTGGAAGTCATAGTTCTCCACCTTCTAATTGCAACAGGGAGATAATGCGGCATCAGTATCGCAATTTTGAGCATGGCATTGGGCTGGAAATAAATATCATTTAAGCTTTGAAAGCGTGGCTGCTTGGAAACGTTTTCTTTCCTATTTCACAAATTTAATGCAGAGAAGAGGCTGTGCTTATTGAAAAGAATTATTCCTTGAGCTGCCAAAAAAATTAAACAGGGGCATTTTGAATTCTAAGTAAACAGTCTTTCACTCTCAAAGTGAGTTTCAAGTCAGATGGAGTGACTTGTTTGCATAGACTTGCTGAGATAATATTACCATCCAGCTGACTGAATTTACATTACTTTTTGTCATGCTGTTTATCTACATATACATTGAACTTTGCACAGAAAGTCATTCCTGAGCAAGGGTGACTGTGTCAGAGTCTGAAAGAAAGACTGGAGCAAGAGGAAAAAACATGCAATTTTGTAGCTACTACCTGGCTAATGTTTCTCTTCCATCACCTTGGTCTTAATCCTCCCCTTTCACTTATGCAAAGAGGAGTCAAATTCTGTTTGGAGGATCTTGGAATTTATTGAAAGCCTTTGAACTAGATAATGAAAAACTCAGTCTTTTGTTCCCTCCATTAGTATAGCAATGTTCTGACTTCTTCCTATACCCATTGTAAATAAAGGGTTTTTCAAACAAGAGTCTTCTGACAGTTTTAATACCTCAATTGGTATGTGTTTGCTTTGGGACCTCATCAACAAGACAGAAAACAACATAGTTTTTAGGAGACACAACTTATTGTTTGTATTTGTATAGGGCTATATGCTTTTCAGAGCTCTGACTCTAAGGCCTCTTGACGTAGAATCATAGTTTCTCCATATTATTGATGAAAAGATTAATTAATCTCTGTGCGCTTCAGTTTCTTCAAGGTCATACAGCATGTTGGAGTCAGGTAAGATTACGCAGACAATCTCTTCACCTCAAACATCTTTGCCATGTAGATATTTTATTTAGTATCCTGCCCTCCAGAAACTCCCTGAAAGAAAGCCAGGGGCACTGAAGTGATGTACAAATCCCAAGTTGAAGCCATGGGCTCCAGCCTTATATTCTATGAGGTACTTTTCATCTTCACTCTCCCAAGGCATGGGGTGTAGCTCTTGCATTGAGCTGGCTCTATATAGAGAGGAAATCTAAGATACAAGTCAGACTAGCTCTTCAAATCCTTCTTTGTTACAATAAGAAAATCTCATTTATGAGATTTAACTCCAAGAGTAATGACAGCAACAGCAATAACAAAAATGGTTAACTTTATAGACGATTATGATATGCTAATCACTTTATATGCAAGCTTTCATTTAGTTCTCATAGCAAATATATGAGAAAGGTACTCTTACCACCCCCCGTTTTACAGATGGTGAAACTGAGATTTAGGGAAATGATCACATATGGGAATCTGGATTTTGAACCCAATGTGTCTGACTCCAGAGTCTACACTAGTAGCCATTCATGCTGCCCTCTGTGTGCCAGGTGCTTTTCATACAGCATTGCCAATTCTACCAATAACTTCACAAAAATAGAAAGTGAAGAGTCTAGCTCAAGGAAGAGTTTCAAGATCCAACACTATGCCAGCCCGACTCCTTCCTTTTATGCTGAGGTGCTTTGCCCACTGCTAGGGGCAGATCTGGCCCTGTGGCAAGGACTGCCAAAGCCTGGGTGGGAGGATGCCACAGGCTACTTACCACATTCTTGTAGAGATAGTATACCACCATCCTGGCCAGGCGCGAGTAACACCAGTGGCCGTGCACAAGCAGTAGCTTCTTGAGATGCTTAAAGCGGGCAATGGCAAAGTCGCTGGACATGACAGCCTGAGAGGGGAGAACAGACACATCAGCTTCCATCCATGGCTGCCAGTGCCCCAGAAGGACTCTCTCAAGGGCGTTGCTTTGGTCTAGGCCTGAGGCCAGCAGAGTCCTAAAGACCCCTTGTTGTGGTCACTCTTGGGTAGCTTTTTGGATTCTGACACCCTACCCTCCCTTCTGGGAAATCCAAACCTCACTAGAATCCAAGGAGGGCAGATCAGAAGGGATCAGTGGTCTAGGGTGGCTCTGCATCCGTTTATCCAGCAAGCAGGATTTATAAACAGGCATGTTCAAAGAGTACTATAAACTGTGTCGTGTTCTGAGTAATCCCAGGGGCAGAAGACGTATTTCAGCTCCAGGTAAAGGAAGAGCTGTCACTTAGCTCCATCTGTGACTGTGGCCCATTATGTATCAGGCACTGTACTAGGGATGCGATGGTTAACCAGAGAGAAGGGACTTCTATTCAAGCAATTTTCAATCCTCTGAACACTTTCACTGCCCCTTGAGGCAGGCCATTGGCTCCATTCACAGATGGAGCTAAGTGACAGCTCTTCCTTTACCTGGAGCTGAAATACATCTTCTGCCCCTGGGATTACTCAGAACAAGAAACAGTTTATAGTACTCTTTTGAAAACATGAACACTGAACATGCCTGTTTGTAAATCCTGGTATAAATTTTGGTCTAATTCCCTGTGCCTCAGTTTCCCAATCTAAAAAATGGATAACAATCCATTAGAGGGTGTGATGATCATTAAAGTTCCATGAGATCCTAAATGTGAAGTGTCTAATGCAAGCCAGGATGGCTTTGAATGTGGCCCAAAATTATGAGACTTTTTTTTGCAGTTTTTTAAAACTCATCAGCTATAGTTAGTGCATTTTGTGTGTAGCCCAATACAATTCTTCTTCCAGTGTGGCCCAGGGAAGCCAAAAGATTGGATACCCCTGGTCTAACAGATTGCTAGCATATAGGAGATATGCCAAAGGGTAACATTTCAGAACTATTCTGCAGCTTCCCAGTCAATGCTCTCTATCCTCATCAACAAATTTAAGCAGTGCCAAATGTTTACACTGGTGGTGGAAATACAATTGTTAATGGCTCAAAACCCACAAACACAAAATGTTGTCTGTTTTAATGGGAACATTTAGCAGTCAAGTTAGTATTCTTCTTTTTTGAATTTTGATACTATGAAAGTGTACATTTGCAAAATGATTTCCAATGTCCTTATGTCTGTCATTGCTTATGGAGGGCATTGCAACTTTGGATGTGGGTGGAAGTTCTCAAGTTTCTGCAACACTCTGGAGATTTCCTTATATCTCAACTAAGGACCAAAGAAAAGAAGGAAGAAACAAGAACAGTTGCAGAGAACAATACCTGCATGCCTTCCTGTCCAGATATTCCAATTCCAATATCAGCAGCTTGAATCATGCTTACATCATTTGCTCCATCACCTGAAAGACAGGTCACGAGGTATTTCTGGTTCAACTGCTCAGTGACAATGAGGTAGCTCTGAAGTGTCCCCAGTTATGTACAATTGAATCCTTTCAACATTACTCTAGTGCTATAGAAAGTCATTGCTATAGTACTTTCTTCTTTGGACAATAAGTCCACCATTTTCTTTACCATTCAATAAATATAGGACTTACTAAGTGTCTTTTTTTTCTAGGCACAGCGTTAGGTATTGGGGATATAATGGTAATCAAGAGACTTGGGCAGTTTTCAAAAAAAAAAAAATGCCTTCACAAATGTTACAATGAACTTTACTGATCAGCAAATGGAGAAGTTGAGCAACTTTGAGACTCGGCAAGGGTAATTCCATTAGAGAAAGGACCCAGGAGAAATGGAACTCAGATCTTTCAGATTCCAGGGCCAACACACTTCCCCCAGTCAAACTTGAAATACTAACTATATTAAGACAACTGGACAGTTTGGACAGTGAAATCATCAGAAATTGTCAATGGTTTCCAAGGAGAGGGATGATATTCTGCTTTGTTTCTCAGTGTAGAAAAATAAGATTGACTCATGTTTTTGAAATACATTTAGTCACACTGAGTTCCCATTCAATGAACTGAGTTGTTTCAGGAAACTGGAGGTAAGGCATAGAAAGACACACACAGACACACACACACACACACACACGGTCTCCTTGTATACCAAGACTGTTCAAGATCTTTCTGTGATGAGGGAAATGTTCTACATCTGCACTGTCCAATACAGAAACCAGTAACCACATGTGACTATGGAAATTTTGCTGGTGAAATTCGATTTAATTAAATCTAAGTAGCCACAGATAGCTTTATACAGCGAGGCCTTCCCCAGAAGCTAAACTCTCCCCAGTGCTTTATCTTTTAGGTGGGAGTTCAGCAAACTTCTTCTGTATAGGATCAGATGGTAAATATTTTAGGTTTTGTGAGCCAAGAAGCAAAACTGAACAGTTATTCTTGCTGAAAGGCTATTAATATTTTATAAATTTTACATTGAAAAATAGAAAAATCATTCTTAGTATCCATACAAAAAAATGCCGTGGGTTGGATTCAGCCTGCAGGCCATAGTTTGCCAACCCTTGTTGTTGTAGACTATGCTGCCTTCATTCTTTTCCTGGCCCTACCTGTTTTCTAGCAGTTTCTCAGAATAAGCTGCAATTAATATTTATATTATTATGATATAGAATTTATATTGATATTTTATATCTTTCTCTCTATAGAAAGATAAAATTTACATATATTTATATCTTTATATATTTATAAAGATATAAAATATCATATATAAGTTTATTATATGATGTATTATTATGATGTAGAATATAAAATGGGAGGGAGAGAATGATTCTTCTCCTAGTTATCTGATGACACAGTTATTGGTCTTAAAAATTTTGCCGTAAGTAGCCTTTATTCTAAAATTTTTTTTGATTGCATAGCAATGCATAATTTTAATCATCCCCATGGCAGAATAAATCCAACCTTGAACCTCTTCTGTTAGTGAACCAGGAGAAGTAGAGGTGTGAAACCATGCTATTTCTTGCCACGCTGGTTTTGTTTCTGTTGCTATGGGAGTGAAGCCAATATCTGACCTCAGAGAAAATCATTCTTGGGCCATTGCCTTGTGTGTGCCTGAATTTCTGAAGAGGACAATTCCAGGCATAAAAGTAGGATGTCGTTGCTAAAGCTTTGCTCTCTGCTTTCTTTCTGCCCCACTCTTGTTCTCTGCTGTTCTTACCTGAAGACCAGGAACAAAACCATCATGTTTAATAGGGTTTCTATTTGAAATGTCAGGAAAGAAAATCTTTTCTCATGCCTGTGTAGAAGGAGGAGAAGCTGGCAACATCTGTAAGAATATCCCTAAGAGATATCCCTGTCCCGTTTCATCCCCTAAGAGAAGGCAATATTTACTATGTGCTTGGTATGTGCTGGGCAGGGGATCCAACAGTGAATAAGGCTAACATGATCTTTCTGCTCAAGGAACTCGAGTAGATGTTCTACTGAGTGAGGGTCTACTGAGGTCTACTCGAGTAGATGTTCTACTGTGATGGTCTACTGAGGAGGCCATCACAGAAGGTATGACAGTGCTTTGAGCTATGAGTCCTGGGTGCTGTGGGAGCCACCAGGGAAAGCAAAGTTAGGTGGGATTGGAAGAAGTGTTTTACAGAGGAAATAACTTGTGCAAAGGCCCAGAAGTGAGAGAGGACACGGTCCAGAATGGTAAACAGTTTCATTTGTTGGAACATGGAAAGGCAAATGTTGGAGAAAGAAAGGTGACCACAATAAGAGCTATGGCTGAGGGTAACAGAAGATCACAAATATTCTTTTAAACCAGGTTTGGTTGTTCCTGAAAGGTGTTAAGTAAGTGCAGTTTTCATTTCTCTGTCCCAACATGATTAAAGTTTAGCCCCCTCTGAAAAATTCTTTATCAACCAATGCTAGCATCTATTGGTGATATGTTTTGTGCTGGCCTCGTATTTAGAAATAAACACAGGTTAAACATGAGACAGTTCCAATCTTTAAAATCTCCCCACCAGCCATCAACACTCAGAATACTATCAAATCCCTAAACACCTGAAGCTGTGGCATGCATAAAGTATGAAAGGGAAAATGATCTGCACCCCAGAATTAAGATGGTCTGAGTATATATCATTGATGGCAACATTTCTTGAACTACCTGGATGCACTGAATTCAAGGCCCCTGCTGGTTTTGACCTCCATCTAAATCCTGATTTATCTTTAGCTGACTTGCTAGTTCCAGGAGCTTTGATGCACTGTCCCACTTCATCCCCTAGTTGCTGCATCTTGATTGTCATTTTGAACTCTCTCCCTCTAAGACAATGACTCACAGCCTAAGCATTCTGACTTTGAGATCTGACCTCCCACCTCTGGTCAAGTCTTTCATCAGATCATCCCTGCCAAGGTGCCACCCGCATCTCAGTATGATGGGTACCTATGGAAAGGGTCATGACGTGCAACTTGTCTCGCACCAACTTGACTATCATACTCTTCTGGAGTGGCGTGGAGCGGCAGCACAGGACGGACCGACAATACTGGGTCAATTCCAGAAACTTCTTCTCTAGCTTTCCTTGGAAGATGGCATTCAATGTCTTCCCATCGATGACCAATCCAGCTTCTGGAACCACAGCTTCTGAGGTGATGGATGGTGTCTTGGAAGGTAAGCGGAACCCAAACAGCTTGCGGTCTGGCTTCTGTAGTTCATGAAATTGCTTTAGCTCTTCCAATGCACAACTGAGGATGGATTCACAGGTCTCCTATAAAGAGGCATAATAATACAGTGTTTTGTAAGCAACCTTGGAAATGCATGTTAACAATTTCACTTTATTCTTTAGTAAGATAGTCATAAAAATCTACTACCATAGAGATTACTTATAAGCTATTCTCTAATTTTTACATTTCTCTGCAATATATGACATAACATCAAAGGAATATTAATTTGGAACCAAATTAACAGACAAAATAGAAGACACTGCTTGTGAGAGGGAGTGAAAATAGCTCAGCAAGATGGAGACAGATACAAGGATGGCATAATAAATAATACTAATATGATGGTAAATAATGACAATATGTCATGCTGGTATGGTGCTTTCTATTTCTCACAGGTCATTTAAGTTCCCCTTTGTTCCTCAGAACATTCCTGTGTGGTAGATAGGGTGTGTAGTCCCAGTCTTAGAGATGAGGAGATTGAAATGAGATCTTTAATAACTCACCCAAGATCATCCAAACTTAGTAGTGGAGTCAGGATCATTACCACTTGAACTGTGGCTTCCTAATTGAAAAAATACATTGTCCCTGTGTTTTTCCATTGTTGTATTCCACGAAGGGTGCTAAGAACTGTGGCATGAAGCATTGATCATATTGGTTTGAACGGACTATGGTTATGAAAGTCTTATTGATGGAAATAAACTTATTAATTTTTTTCTGGTGTTTGCCTTGAAATATAGTGAGAAAGTATTTCCTTTTTCAATTTTTTTCTTCCATTGCTTTTGATTATATCAAAGATAGTCATATTTTGATTCAAATTTATTCTTGATATCAACTTTTCTGGACATCACTTTTTAATAAAGTCGTGGCAGAAAACAGCATTATCAATTTATTCAATTTATTATATTTTAAGTTCTAGGGTACATGTGCACAATGTGCAGGTTACATATGTATACATGTGCCATGTTGGTTTGCTGCACCCATTAACTTGTCATTTACATTAGATATTTCTCCTAATGCTATCCCTCCCCGTTTCCCCCACCCCATGACAGGCCCCAGTGTGTGATGTTCCCTGCCCTGTGTCCAAGTGTTCTCATTGTTCAGTTTCCACCTCCAAGCGAGATGCGGTGTTTTGTTTTCTGTCCTTGCAATAGTTTGCTCAGAATGATGGTTTCTAGCTTCATCCATGTTGCTACAAAGGACATGAACTCATCCTTTTTTACAGCTGCATAGTATTCCATGGTGTATATGTGCCACATTTTCTTAATCCAGTCTCTCATTGATGGACATTTGGGTTGATTCCAAGTCTTTGCTATTGTGAATAGTGCCACAATAAACATATGTGTGCATGTGTCTTTATAGCAGCATGATTTATAATCCTTTGGGTATAAACCCAGTAATGGGATGGCTGGATCAAATGGTATTTCTAGTTCTAGATCCTTGACGAATCGCCACACTATCTTCCACAATGGTTGAACTAGTTTACAGTCCCACCAACAGTGTAAAAGTGTTCCTATTTCTCCACATCCTCTCCAGCACCTATTGTTTCCTGACTTTTCAATGATTGCCATTCTGAGTGGTGTAAGATGGTATCTCACTGTGGTTTTGATTTGCATTTCTCTGATGACCAGTGATGATGAGCATTTTTTTCATGTGTCTGTTGGCTGCATAAATGTCTTTTGAAAAGTGTTGATATCCTTTGTCTACTTTTTGATGGGGTTGTTTGATTTTTTCTTGTAAATTTAAGTTCTTTGTAGATTGTGGATATTAGCCCTTTGTCACATGGGTAGATTGCAAAAATTTTCTCCCATTCTGTAGGTTACCTGTTCACTCTGATGGTAGTTTCTTTTGCTGTGCAGAAGCTCTTTAGTTTAATTTGATCCCATCTGTGTATTTTGGCTTTTGTTGCCATTGCTTTTGGTGTTTTAGTCATGAAGTCCTTGCCCATGCCTATGTCCTGAATGGTATTGCCTAGGTTTTCTTTTAGGGTTTTTATGGTTTTAGGTCTAACATTTAAGTCTTTAATCCATCTTGAATTAATTTAATCAATTTTAATATCATTGTTTTCTTCACATGGGTCTTCATTTTACATGTTCCTTCATCCATGGCAAGGGATGATGATTTTACATTTATTGAAGTGCTAAAAGTTTCTTCTAAAAATAATATTCAAAGTGAGTCAATTTATTAAGTAAAAAAACAGTACAAGTCATATACAGATTTTGGAAAAAATTGTGAAAGCAGTTCTGAAGGGCCAGGGTTAGGGAACACTGATCTTGAGATTTCTGTCTGGGAAAATGTCTGGCATAACTTTTTTTTTTTTTTTTTTGAGGCAGAGTCTCACTCTGTCACCCAGGCTGGAGTGCAGTGGCATGATCTCGTCTCACTGCAACCTCTGCCTCCAGGGTTCAAGTGATTTTCGTGCTTCAACCTCCCAAGTAACTGGGATTACCATCATGCCCCACCATACTTGGCTAATTTTTATATTTTTAGTAAAGACAGGGTTTCACCATTTTAGCCAGGCTGGTCTTGAACTCCTGACCTCAGGTGATCCATCTGCCTTGGCCTCCAAAGTGCTGGGATTACAGGTGTGAGTCACTGCACTCTGTCCTGGCATAACTTATTTTGGAAAGAACAAAGACATAGTTTATTATTCCTGTGCCTACCTTTAAGATGCTAAATTGAGTGTTGCAGGCACTAGAATATGCATAGAGCCCAGGGGGGCCACAGGAAGCAGTTCTAGGAGTGTGCGCTTATACCAGAGGCACTTATCTGGAAAGAGATCAAAGTAGTCCTTTGGAAGCTGAGACTGGCACCAATTATATAAATTCCTCCAATGTATGACTAAAGCAAGTCATTGGAGACATAAGCTTTAAAATGAAATCATCTCTGAATTTACTCATTTCCAGTTTTTAAAATAGTACAATAATTACCATTCATTGAACATTTAGAATGCCTCCTGTACTGTGGTAGGAAGCCTCTAAGATGGTGGTTCCCAGTGATCTCCACTTCCTGGTCTTCATGCCCTTGTATAATCTCCTTTCATTGACTGTGGTCTAGACCTAGAGACTCCTTTCTGATGAAGGGAATTCTGCAGAAGTGATGGGATGTCACCTCCCATATTAGGTTATAAAAAGACAGTGGCTTCCAATTTGGTGTTCTTTCTCACTTTCTCTTGGATGATTAGCCCTGAGGAAAACCAGCTATCATGTTGTACAGCAGTCCTGTGGAGAGGCCCACAGAGTGAGAAACTGAGGCCTGCTAACAGTTATTTTGGTGAATTTGGAAGCAGAACTCCTTCCCATGCCCAAACCTCTGTTGAGCCATCAGATGAGCCCACAGCCCTGACCAACAGCTTGAGTCCAACCTCAAGAGAGACCTTGAGCTAAGAATGCCCAGCTAAGATGCCCCTGAACTCCTAATCCACAGAAACCATAAGATAATAAATGTCTGTTGTTTTAGGTCCTAAGGTTTGGAGTTATTTGTTATGTAGTAATAGATAACTAACATAGGTATTGTACTAAGTAAGTCATTTTTTTCTGTGATCTTATTTAATCCTGCCAGTAATCTGTGAAGTTAATAGTTTTAATCTGTTTTACAGATGAGGAGAATAGAAGTTCAAGAAGAATGGCATTTGAACCATGTTAAAACTTCAATGCATGTTGTTAATTATTATTAACAAAATTATTACAATAGTAATAATAGTGGTTTCAGTATTAGTTCCTGTCTAATACATTAGTTCCTTTTAAAATTCCTTGGTTGATGAACATGTCAGTGATTAGTAATTCTCTCATCTTTGGGATGAGAATTCTGAGGTCTAGGTAGATCCTATAACTTCATTATTGCTTTAACACACCTAGCAAAGAGATAGTAATCCTAAATCAATTTATAGTGAATTAGGCAAATTAAAAACCTTGGAGGAAATATGTAACTACATTAAACTAGGGTTTAACTAAACTAAGACTTAGAGTATATTTCCCCAGTTTCCAGCTTAACATTTTATTTTTCATCCCAGGTAGAGATGAAAAGACTAATCTTACAGGTTTAGTGAGCCCAAGGGTGTAGGCACGGCTGAGGATTCAGGCACTATCCTGGAGGATACTGGACAGAAAGAACTGTCATTGACTGAATTAAAGGTGGAGGATGGCTGACTGTTCCTTAGGAGCTTCGGCTGTTTAACCAACGAGCAGATCTCCCTCTGGCTGACTGCCTCACTGGTTTGCAGATGTTCTCCTTCTAGAATTACCTGGAGTGAAAGAATCATTGCAAACCAAATTTCCATTACAAGCAGGACAGGCAGGCATGGGGATCAAGCACTCAAGCAAGCTGAAAATTACTTTCCTTCCTAAGCACAATATTAAAACCCAAGTTTTCCCTGAGCTTATTTTCATTTTGAAAATTCATTAAGGTTTAATCTAATAATCTGTGCACGTGACAGGAAAGCAAATGATTTTTCCAATTCATCTAAAGATCCTCTGGCATTTTTCATAATCTGCATTAGTTTTATTTTTTAAAAAGAGGTGTATATTGTTGCTTCATGGAGTAAAAATGAAATATAAACCTCCCCAACATTCTACTGTAGGTCTACATCAGCCTCAGGCAAAACTTAGAGTCCAGAGTCTTCTCTCCCTCCTTTCCTCTTTCCATCTTCTTCCCTTTTCTCCATGGTATGTCCTAGGTGTAGGTGCCCTAGGGGCCCTATGCCCACACCCCTGCAGTAGAGTGCTCTTCTGGTTTATATCCTCCGAGTAATCCAACCCCTACTTCCTTCTGATAGGAGCACACATCTCAATGCCCACCCCCCATCTTCATCAGCCAAGAACATATGGTGGAGCTTTACTTTCTCCAATTTGAATTGTGAAAACAGATACGTCCCCCTAATATCAAAATGATGTTATAGCTTTGAATATGCCTCTTCAGCTTTCCCAGTCTTCTCTCCAAACCTCACTCCCTGCCACTCGTAATCTATTCCGGTTGAAAAGTGCCATTTTTAGAACTTTGCTTCATTCTTTCTCTTATCCTATAAAAACATATTGGCTTCATGCATTATTCTTTTCAGGTTTTTTACTCCGTGGCAGACCAGTTTGACATATAAATTGATGCTGAAAATTTAAGCTCAGAATAATTTCAATTTAATTGGGACTTTTTAATGGATAAGTTAGTCTTAAATAGTGAGAAACTGACAGTTGAGATTCCATAGGCAAATAGTGTGGTAGAATGTAAATAGCACTAGCTCAGTTCTAGACTTAGTTCTACCTATCAGAAACAAGCAGGGTAAACCTGAGCAAGTGACGTAGCCCCAGTAGTCTTCAGTTTCCTTATCTGTGGGGGAAATGGGGAGACTGGACCAACAATAGAATTTGGGAGAGGTAAAACTTTCTAGCAAGCAGTGCCAGAAGTAATATAAAAGAGAGCAGCCAGCCATATATGGGGATGAGATAAAAGATATTGGGCTGGATGACTTCCAGGGTCCTCCAGACTCCAAGATTCAGCGATCTGTTGGGGGTTGGGTGCTTCCCTGGTGTACCCAAATCCCACCTAGAAGCCTGTATCCTCTTGGTCAAGGGGTTGCGCTACACTTTGATATCTGCAGATATCAATACAGAGGATCACCTCACCTGATTCTCTGTATTGATGGTGTAAACAGTGTCAGTCTGATCTAACAGTCTGCAGGAATGGGCAATGTTGACTGCTGTCTCCTGCTTATCTCCAGTCAAGACCCAGAGCTGGATCCCAGCCTCCCGCAGAGTGGCAATCGTATCTGGAACTCCTTCCTGCAGCCGGTCTTCAATCCCAGTGGCTCCTGGAGTGATCAAAGACAACAGAGTTCACATTTGTGGTAAAAGAGTAGTTGCTTAATTTCCCCAAAGCCCTGTGAAGCCAGGCAACGTTTATTACATAGCATCACTGTGCTAGGCTGTGCACCTAGGATATAACAGTGAACTAGATGGAGCTGGTCTCTACCTCTGAGTTCAATGGTCATTGAATAATAGTTTATAACTGAGCTATATAATGAGAGAAAGTCAGGGTACCCTGTGAATATATACCAGGAGACCTGAACTTCACCTGGAAAATCAGGGTGGGCTTTGCTGAGGAAGTGCTACTTAAACTGCGACCTGGGAGATAATGCAAAGAGGTGGCAGAGGAGGAAATTTCCAGGTTGAGGGATCAGCGTGTGTGAAGTCCCAGCGGTTAGAGTAGAGGAAGATGCAGAAATGGAGGCAGAGCAAGGTGAGAGATGAGGCCAGAAAAGGAACTTAGGGGTGCTGGATTGTGCAGAGCCTTGTCAGGGCCTCCAAGGATTTGCAATTTATTTGGTAGTAACGAAAGCTATTCAAGGGTGTTATGCTGGGGAGTGACAGAATCAGTTTTGACTTTTAAGAATATCATTCTAGTGTAGAGAATAGGTTGGAGATTGGAAAAGCAGGATGAGATTCGGAGCTAAAAGCTACTTAGGAGGCCAGGCAGGACTGCAGAGGAGAGGCAACAGTAGCCTGGACTGGCCTAGCAGCAATAGGAATAGAAGTGAAAGGACTGAAATCTTTGCCCTGCAACTGATCAAAGCAGAATTAATAGGGACTCACATTTTTGATAATATTCTTGGAGGAAATTAAACAGGCAGATTCCATAATTTTTGAAGGATCTCAAGCTTTGCACCAGCCCTGATGAATAGATACCCAAATATTGAATAGTTGCTAAGTGATTAAGCAAAAATAAATCTGCTTTTCAATTGAGATTCATTTCAGATCACAGACTAATGGCTACCCATTTCACTCTGGGCAGGAGCATGGCATTTTGTTTCTTTTAATAATCCATAGTGACAATAGGTTGGCAAAGTGGTTATGTTGGATGCATATTGAAAAGATTATTTCATATTTTGAGACTGCATGAAGGCATTACAGCTTTTTAGTGGTGTGCCAGTTTCTTGGTGGAAAGTGGAATTCTCTTCTCAGCCCTCCTCTCCAAGCCATCTTGAGGGGAGACAAATAACCCCACTATCCTGAAATGTTCCTGTTTTGCATCTGAGGCCCATATGCACAGGTAAACAACCCCATAAAAAGTGATGGCTTGAGCCTCATCTTCCCCTACTAGCGTTAGTCTGGAAGGTGAGAGGAAGCTCACTTATTACAGTGAGGCAGAGTGAAGGAGAGAGGAGGAAAAACACATTTATTTGTGTGAAAGAGAAAATGAAACAGGAAGGTTGTGAAAGCCTTTCCCAGCTAGGGGAAGCCAGCAGGTTCTGACAAGTGTGTTCTCTTCACACAGAAGAACCAGAGGAACACCTCTCATAGAGTGAGCCTAGAGTGCTGTCCCCAAACAAAAGAATCCTCTGGGAAGGGAGAAAGGGATCAGGTGCCTGAATGGGATGACTTCCTGGTGGCATCATGTGGTAGAGTTGTCTGGCCCAGCCATTCTCTGGTTCTTGTTCAAGTGAGTTCTTGTGTTCAGCTTTAAAGGGGACCTTATGAGGCAGCAAGCAGAGGCTTTTGCAGCCGAGACATAGGAAACCAAAGGCTGAAGGATGTGGGGAGCTAATGCATTCCATTCCCCAACCCCATTCCACCTCCTTGGCTTGTCAGCCATCCTACTTTACAGGGACCTTGGATCTTTCCCTTTGAACTCCTGTTTGGCTGGGCAGCTGGAGGCATGTGACTCATCTAGAGGAGAAGCCAAGTCTCAGAGGCGTGTGTCACTATCTAGAACTTGGTCCTCATCCCCAGGTCGACATTGTCCACCAAGAAGAAAGAAGGCTTTTTGCCATGTGGCCAGCGCACACTGGGCATTGCTTACCAAGATTTTGCTCCCAAGGCATGAGGACATTAATCCTGTTCAGTAAAGCTCCTCCTTGCTTCTTAGCACTGCTTTTCCTCCAACAGAAAGCACAGCTTGTCTCTTAATCAGTCTCTGTGCTTCTCATCTCTCTCTCAGCACAGCAATCTAACTTCCATGCTGCAGCAATCAGCAGTTTTTGTAAAGCACAGATCTGTCCTTGCTTTCACCCTCTGCCCTCTCCAAACTTTTAGCAGCTGATTGACATGGTCATAATCTGGGTCCTGCTGATCTTTCCTGCCTTCCATCATTTCCCCCAACTCTGTTTCCCACCAGCCTCCAGACCTTCAACTGGGTCCTCCCCTTCTGCCTGACCAGCGTCTCTTCTTGCTTTCAGTTCACTGCCTTCCTAGACCCTCCCTCACCCCTGTGCTAGGTTGGTATCTCCTACTTTGTGCTTCCATCCCACCTGGCCCATCTGCTAGCCCAGCTCTCACCACAGTCTGTTGAAATTGCTTGCTCAATCATCTGGTATCCTCACTAGACTCCAAGCTCTGGGAGGGCAGACTTTTTGGCTCCTGTCCCTTGTTGCAGCCCCAAAGCCTAGCATGTCACTTGGCACATAGTAGGTGCTTAGCAAACATTTGAATGAAGGGAAGAGTGTGCTATTGGAAAAGCGGCCAAACTCAGAGGCTTCTTCCAGCAGGGAATGCAGGAATGCTCCCAGAGCATCCTCAGGAAGCTGTGTGTGACGTCTGGGTTGGGTATTGGCACGTCCCATTTGTGCCAAATACCTGGAAGGGAACCCCAGGGAAGGTTGCTAATGGAGACATATTAGTAGTGTCAGAATCGGGGCCAAGAGCTCCCTTCTCAACTGGCTGCATTCCTTTTTTCCTATAATGATGACTTATTTTTAGCTACCAAGTAAGGTAAGTTGATTCTCCAGATGCTGTGCAGTTTCCATGAGAAGCTCATCTCGGTTGTCCAGGGATGCCTCAGCCTCACGCCGGAAACTGGCCCATCTCTGGAAGTCCTCTTCACTTACAACCTACAGAACGAGAAAAGGCTCCTTAACAATTTTGGGTGGATCAACAAGATAATTTCCTCTCTCTTCTCACCTGCTGGGCCTCCTATTGGCCTGTTTGAACTTCCCTACATAATTAGATGGGGCTTTCTTCTCAATGATTTTTTTTTTTAAATATGTAAATCAATGAAGATTTATCCTTGTGTTCCATTATCACTAAGAATCTGTTGTGCTCAGATCACTGGAGATGATCTGGACAGACAAGGTCCCTGTATGCCTGGGCTTATATGCTGGTGGGTAAGAGGTATTATCCAAATAAATAATTTAAAATAATTATTTCAGGGAATGCTTTATAGAAAATGACTGATATGAGAAAGTGTGATGGGATAGAAGAGTAACTGAATAGGGGGCTGCCTTCTTTTGGAAGTTTAGGTTTCCTCGACAAAATGACCTGCAAGCTGAGATCCAATGACAGAGGGTCAATCATGGGCAAGATCAAGAGTTAAGGCTGTGGAACAGCAATGAACTTGGCCTTCCTTCTGTTCCTTGAATGAAAGATTGAGAAAGTTAAAAAATGAGGCTGGAAAGAAAGCAGCAGCCAGATCTTGCATAACCTGTAGAGCACTCCACCAGGCATGGTGTCATACACATGGAGTGCCCAGTAGCTGGAACAATCCAGCTAGCGGCCACATCTTCTTCCTTCACAGTCCCATTTTAGACCCTCCTGTTGACATTACATGCATATGGTGTCTTATAGCAATGAAAGATTATGTTGTTCAACATCAAATATTCAAGTCCCTCTGCATGGCACTATAGAGAAAACCAAAGGGACACAAGTAGGCCTTTTGCTTTTGAGGAACGCACAGTCCATTAAGGGAGGCAAAATATGCACAAATAACTTCAATAGAAAATGGTGGTAAGGCATTGGGAGTGATACCTGATGTAAATGACGAGTTGATGGGTGCTGACGAGTTGATGGGTACAGCACACCAACATGGCACAAGTATACACATGTAACAAACCTGCACGTTATGCACATGTACCCCAGAACTTAAAGTATAATAATAATAATAAAAAATGGTGGTAAGGGTGTAGTTCTGATTCAGAGTATTGGTAAGCATTTGTCGCTGTCCCAGCTGCTGCACATGTGGTTACTTTAATCTCCATGACAACTGCATGAGGGAGGGCTGATTAGCACTATTTTACAGATAAAACTCAGAGAAGTGAAGAAATTGCTCAAGGTCACACATCTAAAAGTAGTGAGATTGGGACTAGTACCCAGGTGGTTCTGGCTTTAAAGTGGGCGTTCCTGATCTCTAATGCTACCCTAAGAACCATAAAAGACATGAAAAGCCCTGGAGATTTATGCAAGAAAACCCATGTCTAGCTATCTAGAAATGTATGCCCATCATAGCACCCCATTAGCTTTGCTTTTAGGTGACTTATTCGCTGTCCACACTCTGCAATTTGCAGCCCTCACTGCCTGCCTGCCTGCCTGCCTTGCAGAAGCTACAAAGTCAAAGATCTTGCGGAGCATGAGTCAGGTAATCTACAAAACTATGGCTGGGCTGAGTGCAATGTAATAGGGAGTTGTAGGGACTGTGGCCAACCACAGAACACAGCTGAACATATCCCTCATCACAGGAACCAACTTCCTGGTTGTAGCTGATTGCTGCCATTCCAGAATGAAAACAGAGTTGGCCAGATCCTCTGAATTTTTAAAAGAAATCAGAAATCTAGATTTTTATGTGACCATATAAAAGCTCCCCAAATTGAAAGGAAAATAATGCATGTCTAAAAAATATAATTGGAAAGCAAAATCATAACTGAAAAAATGTTATCAGTTGTGTGTTACCCATTATACATACAATGAAAAGCAGGGCATGGCAAAGCCACACACATACGGGACCTAGCTCTTCAGATTTTGACTTCAACAAAATTGTCAGTGTCTTGGGTTTTTGTGGCAAGTCAGAACGGCTAATCTTGAAAATGTTAAAACAACTACCTCCAATGGTCTTTTATAAAGAAAAAGCAAGGTCAAGGCCATTCAGCTATTTAATGATATTCAAAGCATGCTTGGAGGAATTTGTTCTTACCTTCTTGGCAATGCATAGTGTGCGCAGGCCATCTCTTGCATACAAGTCTAGATGCTTTTGGGTCCGGGCTTGGATTTTTCTCAGTTTCTTTCCCACATTCATGTCAGGCACTGTCAAATAACCATTGTCCCACATGAGGCCACGTACAAATGCTCAGGGATCCCCATCCCCAACACCCCGGGATCTTCTGTAGTAGACTACAAATGCTTTAGAGAAGGAATCCCTTACAGCCCACCTTAGAAACATGAAGGAGCTCTCCTGTCAGGTTGCCCTGGAAGATAATGCAGGGAGTCCTTAAATTGTCTGCTCTCTACATCTTCTCATCAAAAGCCTGGCTGAGTAAAGTGCTATGTAAGGAAGGTAGGTGGTCTAAGGTACTGTTCCCAAACAGCTGTTTGCATGAGAACCGCCTGGGAATTTGGTAATTGAGATTCTCAGGTACAATGACAGCCCAACTGAATTAGGGGACTAGAAGTTTAAATCTTTATTGTTACCTAAGGTGTTTTTAGTTTATTCCTGGATGGCCAACTGACTTTGGAAACTGTTCTCTAAGACTATTTATCATCTTCTCTGTCTTCTACTTGAGGTCTTATATCAAGTTAGGTCCCAAGACATCTACAAGCCTGGATCTTATTAGCTGAGTTCTTCATCTCATTTGTTTTGCTGAGCTAGGCCTTCTCTCAATGCAAGAAATAGGTTTGGAGAAAACTTTTTTTTTTTTTTTTTTTTGCATTTCCTATGAATCTAGTGTGAAAAATGTGTGTGTTGCTCAAAGTCCCCTTTGTAAAGTTCTACATAAGTTTCTGTCAGAGGTAATTTATCTTTTTCTCTTGAAATTCCAATTCCTTTATCTAATTCTATAATAAGAAGTTTTCAGCCAAGGTTGGCTGATGTGGGGTAGGATTGAGTCCATCACCACTTCTTTTAAACTGCCACAGACATCATTTATCGATTGCTTGTAAAACTGAGCTAGCTTTCAGAATCATTCCTTACCAGGGCTGGATTGAGATTTTTAGACATCTTAAGATTGAACAGAATTTGTATACCTCACCCATCCTTGTATATATAATGCAAAATTAAAAATATAATTCTTAACAGAAAAGTATAATGAAGTCCAATAGAACTCTGATTTTTCCATGATACTACTCCAAGGCTGTTTTTATATAATATAAAATTTGTTTCAAAGATTATTTTCTCAGTTTTCAGGTGTTCCTGGTGCCTTAAGCATAGTCTTCATTTATGTATCACCTGATTCAGCACTATTTACAATATTTTATTTTTAAAGGCACCAGCTCCTGAGATTAAACCTTTTTGTCTTTTACTTGCAAGCCTTGGAGTTTACCTTCTTGCTTAGGCTGCCAGGAACCTCAGCATCAAATTGAATATTTAAACACCATAAATATTATTAAACTTGAGGTTATTTCCTCCCTCCTTTCAAAGTTTTGCTTCTCAGTTCTTATAGTAACATTGTGTGTGTGTGTCTTATTGAAAGCATCTCTAATCCATTTTGCAATCAGTTGAGGAGCAAATAAAGAGACATCTCCAGGGCAGTCTGGATGGCTGCTGCTGAGGGATAGAGTGCCGTGGCTCCCTTGACTCAGAAGTACTGAATTCACTTGTCTGCCAGAGTCTGGGGATAAAGAGAACTAATTAGCTCCCTTCCCATTCTGCACACTAATCAATCCCCATAAACCTATTGGCCCTGATCCATAGCTGATAATGCAGGAGGCACAGGGCTGCCTGGGCAATTCTGAAGCTTGGCTGGAATCTACTATCCTGGGAGAATCATAGCCCCATAACTGTCTTCTTGTTAGCAATCAGGAAGCGGCTGCACACTAATTCATGCTGTTCCAAAATTGGACACTGATATGTAGGGACTTTGGAACATTTTCCTGGCTCAGTGCAAGTTTATGAAAATCCATCTGGGGGAGGCTGGGGAAAAGGATAATAAAGAGGAACACCTGAGGCTTCCCAGAGTGTACCAAGCCCAGTGCAGAATTCTGGCAGCATGAAACAAATTCTGACCTGGAATTCAGGATACCTGGGTCTGGGATTTAACACTAGTTAACCATGTTGCCTCTTGTAAGTCCCTTTTCTTTCTGAGTTGAGTTTGCTTTTCCCCAAAATGAAGAGTTAGGACCACAATGTGTTCCATGGTAAGATAATGGATGCCCTAGTGCAAAAGACTGTGTGGATAATCCATGTTCAAATGAGTTTAGAAAACTGGGATGAAGTTAAAGACGTTTATCTGCTACAAAACTGTATAGTCTTTAAATATGCTAATGGACACTGTGATTCCCTAGGTCCAGGAGATGTAAAATGCAGCATGTTTTATTTTTATTTTATTATTATACTTTAAGTTCTAGGGTACATGTGCATAATGTGTAGGTTTGTTACATATGTATACTTGTGCCATGTTGGTGTGCTAATGCAGCATGTTTTAAGGATATTTGAGGAAAGCATCTTGTAGGTCTGTATTCCAGCTGGGACCTGCTGTACCAGGTGACACTACAACTTGAGCTTCTTATTACCATTCCACACTGCTTCTTCAACTATGGAACTCTCTGTGCCTGGAACCCTGGTAAAGCAGGACTTACCGCAGGCTGGGTCTTCCAGCAGGTCCATGATGACCGAGTCGGCACCCTTAGTGTAGACGATGATCTCACCAGTCAGTGGGTGCCTCACAACCACAGACATTCTCTTCCTGACAGAGTCAAAGCCCAGGGTGCAGAGTAGGCTGAAGGTGAGGCAGGTGCCCTGGGGCAGGCGCACAGTCACCTGCTCAGGTGTCCGGGACACTAGTGTGAAGCTGTAGGCATGGGCAGCGTGCACCAGGGCAGCCTCATCAGGGCTCTCAGCCTCATAACAGAACTCGGGCCTGGCCAGGTCTGGAGCTGGGGCTTCCAGTGCCTCCTCCAACGAAGTGCCTGACCCAGACCCCAGGATGTCGCCCTGGTCCCACATGCTGCTCCTGTAGCCACCGTCATCGGTGGAGTCACCTCCACTGCATACAGACGCATCGTCTCTCTCATCCGAGTCCGTGGTGGCCACGTTGGCCCCTAAACTCTCCCCCAGGTCTGTGTCAGAGGCTGCAGTGGATGAGAATGACTGGCTGAGGCTCGATAGCTTCAACCTCTGGAAGAGCTGTTGAATCTTCTCCAGGGACGTCCCCAGAGCCTTGCTTGAGGGTTTGATGGTGACCTTGTGGCCAAAGGAGGAAAGTAGAACATTACTCTCAGTGTTGGAAATAATACCAAGTTGTTTTATGCAGAATATGAAGGTACTTTTGCAATAAGTGAGGCTAGATGTTTCCCTCCAGCCCTGAGACTCTAAGCATTGACAATGGTCATTTTCCACTATCTTTTGATCGTCCCACTCTGAGCGTGGACAAAAGAAGGAAAAGGAGATGAGAATCAGAAACTTATAGTAAGGGTTCACATTTCCTGAACTCTCACCATGAATGCTTCTGCTTTATCTTTCAGTGCAGTATCTCATTTCATCCTCCCAATAATGCTATGGGATGCTATCATCAACCCAACTTATGGCTGAGGACATTGAGGTACAAAAAGTCTACATAAATTGGCCATGATCACCCAGTGTGTAGGGATTAGAGTTGGAACTCAAACCCGGGTCTACTCGACTCCAGAGGCTGGACTCTTGAGCTACCTGCCAGCTGAAGCTCCCACATTAACCTGAAAACTGGGAGTTGCATACTGTCTTTCCCCAAATGGTACTTCTTCCCCTCTTAAAAATGAGTTAATTTTTAAGATAAAGCTTTCTGCCTCCTAAAACTTCCTGAAGACTTTTGATAACTTGCTAACTTTCCAGTGCTGAGGTGATTTTCGGGGGGGTTTGGAATCTGGGCATAATGAAGGGAGGTTGTAGTTTAAGTGTCTGGGTGAAACTTCTTGTCTTGGTTTCATAGTTGCAAGTTGTACCACCTAATTATTCTCATCAGTAACTCACAGCGGCGCTTGGCTAAGAGTCTGGAAGATTGAAGGTAAATTCACCTTCAGTAGAGTTTAGAGTGTAATTTTACATACATGACCATTCAGCTGCATTTTTTTTCCCCATGGGAAGAACATCACACACAGTATTAACTATTTTAAACCCATATATAAAAACAGCAGTATAGCACAATATTACTAGAAACCATTATGGAATCGTGTAGATGTATGAGCCATATGTCCTTCATTGCCCTACTTGAGTTTTCTGAGCCACCATTTCTTTGCTTGTTAAATCCAAGGTCCTGCCTCATAGAGTTGCTGGGTTGAGAGGATTAAATGATAATACAGGTACAGGTAAAGTGCTGGGTATGGAGCCTGGCATAAAACCAAATGCTCAGTAATCACTAACTCTTAATGTCTACCTACAGACACATAGACAAAGTTTGAAAGCTACACAGATAGCTCATATATATCTTTTGCCATTTTATTTAAAAATGAGGAAACAGATCCAGGGAGGGTAAAGAGATCTGTTCTAGGTCTCACTGTGATGAAATGACACTGTTGCTAGGACCCAAATTTCATGTCTCCCTGATCAGAACTTCTCCCCTCTCCCCTACTCTGCCTTCTACTTCTCTACTTCCTTTACCCTCCTCCCCCAGCCATTGCTAGTCCTTACCCTCTGCCTGGGCTCAGTGGTTGTAGACACCATGACGGAGTTGCAGATGGTTAAGGCAAGGAAGAAATCAGCAATGGAGGAGGTGGTGGAGAGGGAAGCCTTGGCAGGTCTGCTGTCTGACAAGGTCTCCAGCCACAGGGCAGCATCTCGAACCTTGGTCAGTAGGTTTTTATCTGGAGTTACATCTTTTTCCTGGAAGAGAAATGCCAGAATGAGAGTCTCTTCTGGGAAGGAAGCCCACTCCAGAAGAATCTTCACGTGCCTGGGGAAAGGATGATGCAGCTTCATTGCAGTCTTGCATCCAACATGTTTTCCTCTCCCACAGGTCTGTCCATTGCCAATTCTTATTTGAGTCCTTCCTGTCTCTCAATGCCACATATCCATCCATTACCAGGTGCTGACAGTTCTTCACTCTCAGTGTCTTCCCACCATTTGTGTTGCTTCCAGCCATGCTGAGACCCTCTACCCCTCAATTCTGAATTTCTGCACCAGCTGTAAACTAATATTGTTGCCTGTCACCTTTTTTATTTTTTCTAACCCTATGTATCACCTGCACAGTCTTCTTAAAACTCCATTTCCTCCTGGTATTCTTGACTTCAAAAAACCTTCAGGAGATAGCTATTGTTAGCATGATTAATTATTTGGCATTTAGATTCTTTAACAGTTTGCATTTTCACTCTTTATTCCCATACTTCTCAACATGGACCCTCAGCTCAGCCTGGTGTTCTGTTTGCTGCCTCTTGGATGTATACTCCTCCTGTATTCCTCTGATCACACTTTGCTTGAAAAATCCTCTTCTACCTACCAAAATCCTACTTCAATAACCATGGGAAGTCCCACTTGTCCATGAGATCCTATATAGCTCGCAATGAATTCTTTCTCCTGAACTACAATAGCAGATTCTTAACTCAGAATGTCCACAGGAGTCAGGCATGTAAAGTGAATGAGGAAGGTGGGCCAAGGTAGAGATGAGGACATTACGGGGTGGTGGGAGCTATGAGACCTAGCAAGTCCTACCCCTATCTAAAGGGTAGCTACTGCTCTGCTGAGTGCAATGCTCCAATACTGGTCTAGTTTGCCAAGTCTCTTGATTTTTCAAGATAAAGCAAAGATGATGCATGACCTATTTTTTTTCTTTTATTCCTATTCTTTTTTTAGAAGAAAAAAGAGGAAGAACTCGATCTGACCCATGGATTTCCAAATTTTCACATCTTTGTAGAAGTTATCACTTGAACTATCCCTTTGGAATTCACTACATATTGACCTATATTTTACTTGTTGGTTTATGTATTTTCTCTTGCTCTGGCTCCTCTATTTTACCCCAGGGATCAGATGCCAGAAAAGCTTCTTTCAGGCAGTGACATCTTAACCAGAGCAGAGGTGGTGGTGGCAATGGCAGTAGTGGTGTCTGGCTCTGTCTACCTCCCCACTGGCATCTTGCTTTGTCCTCTATTTTAAATTCACTTTTCTTATGTCCATGTTTGATCTCTCTAGAGATAAGGTAAGAGCCTCAAAGATAGAGAGGTTGAGTTTTCCATGAGGCTGTATTTCCTAGAGCTCTAACTACAGCTTTTTTGAAGCAGAAGCTCAACAAATGCCAGCTCTCAATGGTTAGATATGACAAAAGCCATTTTGCACAAGGCTTTCACATAAGATCATTCCTATCAGTGTTCAGATTTCACAGCTAAATCATAGTTTAGAAGAGAGTCAATAGCTAAAAATGATAGACTGAGGGAATCTTGATTAATTTGTGCAAGGTGAAGACTGAGGGCCAATAAGCTTTACCCAAGTTGAGAGTTTAACAAAGTCCCTTGAGAAAAGAGGCCTCAGACTGTTTTCTGACTACCAAATACAATGACTCCAAGAGGTCTGATTCTGTCCTCCCTAGGGCTGCTGGCACAGGTGAGAGCCAGAGAGTAGGAAACTCAGACATACCCCACAAGAATGGAGCACACACTCTTCAAGAATGCCAACCTTCATTCTAGGTGCTCTTCAAGAGTCAACAGTCACACCCCAACTTGTTCATACCATTGTAAGAAGACAACTTCCAGAAAAAAGTCTGCTTATCAGAAGGAAGAGTGCCAATAACACTGAATCAGACCTGCATTTCCTTCCATTGCCCTGAAAACAATTGTGTGAATCATCCATACCATGTGGTGTCATTATTTCCAGAAAACCTGAGAAAGGCACACACATATTATCCATGCTCTCTGCCTTTGACTCCAGTATTCCTGGTAGGAGCTCACATTTGTGAAGCTCTTCCTACCTTCCCAAGCAATGTCATTTATATAACTTCATCAGATTCTCATAGTCCCAAGTTGAGATGAAATGAATCCCAACTTAATTAAAACCCATAGAGATGGGCTGATTTGACCAAAGTTGCCTAGTGAGTTAGTGTAAAGCCAGAATCAGAACTCGGACTCCTGAACTGCTAGTCTAAGGTTTTTCATTTCTGTGGTCACAGTAAAGTAGCTATGTTCTCTTATTAATGTTTCTCTGCAAACTTCTAAAACCAGATTCCAGGGACCATCCAGTTTTTGTCATCAAGTCAGCAACACCACTCAAGGAACTCTAAACTTATTTCTCAACAAAGTAATGAGAGCTCGTATTCACGTGGTGTTTCTTATGTTCTGGTGCGTCCATGGTCTCATTATATTCCTGCAGTAACATTATCTGTTTAGTACCATTATCCTCCCAATTGTCTCTGTATTTCAGATGAGGAGACTGATGCCCAAGGAAGTTGATTGTCTTGCCCAAGGTCACACAATAAGTGGGAGGAATTCCTTCAGTTGATTTCAGTTAGTCTGATCCTAGAATTCAGAATCTTAACACCTGTATCAGGCAAGATCCTGCATGTGAAGGAAGTGGCCTTTGAGACTTGCTACCACCCAGGGTCTTTAGTGTCTGGGTATCTCAAACACAATGGATGCATTTGTATATCTAATCCTTAAGGCTCAGCAGATAGTCCATGAGAGTAATAAAAGGGATTATGGAAACTTTCTTTTTTCAGAAAATAGATTTCTTTTTTAAGGGGAGGGTACTTGAATGAGATGCTGTTAAATCTTACCACCACAGGTACCCAAAGTTGAGGAACAGGCTTGGAGCTGTCAAAGGTAAATACCCTATTTTCCTGATGCCAAAATTGAGAATCAGAGAGGAGGAAACTGCTTGAGATCACACATTGATTTAGGGTCAGAACTAGGACAGTTTTCACACCACCTGACTGCCATCCTCTTATAACACACCGCTTTGCTCCAAGCTATGCATTGTGTATTTCCAAATGCTGACACAGTTAAAATGTTTCAAGTTATTTATTCCATATTCATTTACCTGCTGGTCTATAAGTGCTATGAGGGCAGAGACTGTCTCTGATGTGTCCCTCATGCCTGGTGGATTGTAAGCACTCAAAACATTTGTTAACGGACTCCTTTCTAGGATACCACAATAGCTCACCACTGATTAACTCCTGCTGTCTGCTCATTAAAACTACTCTTTGATATATTTCCATCTAATCTTGTAGCAATGCATTAAAACAAAAGGCTTCTCTGTAAAAGGCCCTGGATCATCCTGCAGGTGCCAGGAACAGATGTCAGCTAACCTTTATTGAGTCACCACAGACTTGTTGCCACAGGGCAAGGCTCTTCATGGTTCCTTTTGCTCCAGCCCACTGGTTTCCTATGTGGTCCATTAACATTTAGAAACTGTCCTTTCCTACTGCTGGCCATTGTCCACATTATTTCTCTGAAGAAAAAGAAATATAAATTTGTGAGGCCACCAGTTTTTTTATGTAAGAGCTTTGTGGCAGGCAGACACTCAACTAGTTGGATTTCTTTCTATTGCAGAACACCTAAAATGCATACAACACTCCTTTGAGGAAGGTGATTTTTGAGCTCAAACGATATCCTCAAGGGTCCTATTATCATTAGACTATACTTATTGAGAATGCATAACAAAGTCAGGCACTGGGCTAAGTGCTCTCACGTCCATTATCTAATCATCCTTAGAGCACTGGTATCATTAGTATCATTCTACTTTAATTATGAAGCAAATGAGGCTCATTGCAGTTAAGTAACTTGTCCTAGGTCACAACATCACAGATAATGTGCTGGGACTTAAATCTGGTACTGCCTGATGCTAAAACCTAAACCCTTTAATGCTATGCCAACATTTCTCAAACTTGAACATGTACACATGTCAACTGGGGATCTCATTAAAATGCAGATGCTAATTTAGCAGCTCTGAGTGGGGCCTGAGCATAGGCAATTCTGATGAACTTTCAGGTGGTGTTCATGCTGCTGCTTTGAGGACCACAGTTTGAGTAGCAAGGGTCTGTGTTACATGGCAATCCTATCATTTCTATTTCTTTCTAGCTGGGATGTGTTCCCACAATGAGGGCTGGGAAAAGTAGGCCAAACTCTACTCTGCTATTCTTCTTTCAGTTTTAATAACTCACCCAAGTTCAGATGGGTGACTATCACAGGTTGGGTACAGCAGTTTGTTGCTACAGGAATCCAGAGAAGGAAACAAACAGGATCCCTGGTTCCTGAGCCTGGAAGAAAATCCTTCATGGCATAGTTCCCCTTATGTCTCCATTTCCTCCTCCTCTCCCTGGATTGCACCTTTCATTCCAGCTACTCCAAAGAACTACAATTCTCCATCTTGCTTCTACAGATTATCTCCTCCCACAACCTGCACTCCTTACCCACTCCTCACTAGATGGTCTCCTTATTCCTGCAGTTAACCTTTACTCCTGTCTCAAAATTCAGCCCAGGTGCCAACCTTTCTAGGAAGCTTTCTTGATACCCCAGTATGATATAGCTGCACCTCTTCTAAGCTCCTATAGCACCTCTGCAGCCACACATCCCAGCCCAGAGAGCATTGTCCTGTAGTCACTGGTGCTCCTTTTGCCCCTTCACTGAGCTGTAAGATCCTAAAAGCAGGAGCAATGTTCCATTAGACTTTATGTCCCCAGTCTCTAGGACAGTATATGCCACAGAGTAGATGCTTACTGAATGTTTGTTGACTGACCCAATAAATGAAAGGCTTTTCTAAAGAAATGTAGACGCTGGCAGAGGTGGGAAGAAGCAGGCCCTTCTGTTTGTTGCTGATGAGTGTCTCAACTGGTACAATGTCTTGGGAAGAATCAACCAAAATAAAAAATGCACATACTGGCCAATTTAGCAATTATGCTCTAAGAATACTGTAGAGAAACTCAAACACATATATAAACAGATGATGGCTCAACCATCCAACTAATTATAGCAGTCATTAAAAAAAAAGATGAGACAGCTCTCTTTTGAATGTCTACCTGTCTGTCTACATATAGGAAATATTCTTTAAAATTTATTAGGTTAAAGAAGCACAGTCCAAAATGGTACGGTATGCTTCCACTTGTGGTAAAGAATGTGCCTGTGTATATGCCATACTTGTCTGTTTCTGTACACCTTTGGGAAGGACACACAGAAGCTGCTAATCATGGTTGTGCCTGAGGTGGTGGGAAGAGAGGAGGGAGGGACATTTACTTCCTACCATCAGCCTTTGGTTCCTTTCAATTACGTAACCCTGTGGGCTATGACTATTATGGAAACATATCCCTGGTTGCTGCGGAGCTGAAGGCTAACGCTGTTTAGGGCAGTGACGTCTAAGGCTCTGGCCTTAACGACATTTAGTTTGAATCAAGAACTGGGAAAGTCCAATGTTAGTAAATGCTCACTTAAATAGGAACACATGGATTATTAGGGAAAGCTTTTCCCAAATGGGGCATAAGCCCAAAGGAAAAAACTCAGTGGTGAAGCAAGAAGGGAGTTTTACAGATCTTGCCGGTTCCCACCTCTTGTGAGCAGTGTCACCGAGGCTGGGTCCCCCCTACCCTGATTTGGGACACTGGGGGCAAGGGGAGTACAGATAGGCTTCACTGCTTCCTTCCCTGTGTGATCACATCACTTCCAGAAAGATTCTGTGTACTTGGCTAATTAAATCAGGACTCTTATCTAACCTTACAGTGGGAGTGTGTCTATGTGGGCTGTCCCACCAATTTGGAGCCGACTGGGAGTGCTGCATAAATTTCCTCCAAAGAAAGAAAGGCAGACCAAGATTAGTGAAAGGAGGCAGAGGTCCAATGACACCTCCTTCGCTCCTCTCTGTTGCATTCTCTTTGGAAGGGTGGGTTGGTGGGGGGATGTCCACAGAGGAAAGCAGTGTGGAAGTTTGGAGGAGCCTAACTGGCCCTAATACAAATTTTATGATTAGGAAGATAGTCTTTGGTCTGATGGTGCTGAAAAACATTCTGCAAGTGGCATTTTTAAACAAAGACTCTGCTCAAATCTTGGCTGCTTACAGACAAGGAGAAAAAAAAAAATTTCATTTTCCATCTGCCAGTACTATTAAACATTGGCTTGGGACTCAACTCACCGTTTTTATATTACCCCCACCTTAAAGCCACAGATTTTATTGCAGGCAATTAGGCGATAATCACTGATGGTTTGTTTTCTTGTAGTAAAATAAAAAAAAAAACCCAGCTTCTGTTGGTGCTGTTTTTGTTGATTCTTATTTTTGGTTTAGAGCAAAGGGCCAAGGAAACCAACAACTGGCTTCTTTAGAAGGTGGTGGAATGTTCCCTGGGGGTTTCAGAGGCAAATTTTGACTGAGTTCACTAAGAGAAGGTAAAGAACTGGTGGTTCCAAGAGATGGTCAGAACAGATTGGGTGCCAGATGGGCAGGTGCAGGAAGGCACAGAGGCATGTGGAAGGGGACAAGTGCAGAGAGTCTGCCAGGAGTGGGTGGGCACTGAGACAGCCACCTGGGGCTGCCGCAGGAGCTCTCTAGGGACGACTTCAAGGATCTGACACCAGCTAGAGGTATTTGATGGGTTAGCATGAGAGTCCTTAGAGTCCTTAAAGGCTGCATACTTCACTCTCTTCAGCAAATGCCTCCCAAGCTGTAGAAAGTGCCAATTTGAGCCAAGTGAAGACTCTTTCCTGGTGGGGTGATGGCCTGCTTATGGAGGATCCCCATCGTGGCTGCTCCCTACAATCATCAGAAATTAAAATAAAAGTGCTCAGTACTCAGCCTAGTAAATATACCAGGATCTCAGGGGAGAGAGTTCAACAATTATATTTTATGGAAACTCCCCATTTTCTCTTCATGACATCAGATATGTGAACATTTGTTCAAGGCAGACAGCTTCCCTTTAGAAAGATCATTTAAAACTTTCATTAGGCATCTGTCTAGAACACACAATTTTAAGAATTAAATCCTCAAAATAAACTCATGAGCCAGAATGATTATCTTCATTTTAACAATGGGTAGGTTGAGGCTTCCATTTCAGCAAGCCCACCAAAGTCACAGAGCTAGTACATGGGGTAGCTGAGATGAAAACCTGACACATTAGACCCCACATGTGCCTAATTCATAGCTGGAAGTTAGCTTGCAGGTCAGCAAAACATTATCTTATTTGATCTTTACAACAGCCTGGTGAGAATTGTAAGGAAATTATTTTCAGGTGGTGAAAAAGATGTAGAAGGCGGTTTAACATGTTGCTTAAGGTTACCCAGCAAGCCAGTAGCAGAGCTAAAACCAGAACCTCCATTTCCTAACTCTTAACCCAGTGCCCTTCCTCAAAACTACTCAAAAATACAATTGTTCCACTAACCCCAGATTTTCAAGTGACCCAATTACATAAGAATATACTTAGCTGTTCATAAGAAGAGGATGTCACCATCTTCCCTTCCCCAGGCAACAAGAATTGGGACTTAACCCATGTGTCAACTTCCTTACTGCTCCTGAATGAACTTCGTCAGAACTTGCCTTTGGGACTGCTAGCCAGGGCAGGACGATGACATCTAGGATCTGAAGATAGCTCTGGGGTTAGTGTGTCCCTCTCACTGACCATTAGCTAAAAGCCCTGCATCCGAGATTTGCTGCCTGGTCCAAGGATGCAGTTTTTCTGGGCTGGGATGCACTTTTTCTCCCCCTCATATTCTAGGGGAGACATTCTCAGGCATATGGGATGCCTGTGGTACCTAGAAATGGAAGGTGCCAAAGACACATAGAATCTGTGCCTAATGAGAATTCACTAAGGTCATTTTACAAATATTTAAGAAAAGAGCTTGGGGAAGTGTGTTACATTTATGGGGACAAAATTAAAAGGATGTAGCAATATGCACACCTTGTTGTTATGTCACTTGGGAAAATCAAAAAGGAAAAAAAACCCATGAAACTCTTCCAGAAGACATCTATGGATCATTTCACTTGTGTATTCATGAAGGTCATATATCTTAACGCAGTGTTCTTGTCTTATGCTTGCTAATGTTGCATTTCTGTGCATGACAATAACCCAAGAGAAGGAACTCGATTTTATACGCATCCAAAGTTAGATAAGTAACAACCCAGAACACAGGCTCACAGTGTTTCTTCTTTGACACAGTCAGAAAACACAGTTCTTGGTTATGAATACTAAGTAGCAATATGGAAAATGTTTTTGATATCATGTTAAGTTAAAAAAAAATCCCAGTATCTACAATTGATATGTACCATGATTATAAAAAATGTTAAATATATGTAGTTATGTGTGTGTGTATTCATAGGGGAAATAAAAGACTGGAAAAAAACTGGCCAAAAGGATTATTTTTACTATCTAGTTTTCTAATAAAGGGATGCTAACCGTTTAGGTCCCATCTCTTAGTATGTGCCTCTTGTTCAAGATTGCTGGGGCTCCCTGTGGCCTCTTGTGCAAGTGCAGAGATTCCAGATGATGTGTTTTTATGTTTCCTGGAGAAAGAGTGTATGCAGAGGAAAGAGGAATAGGACAGTGGGCAGAAGCCCTGGTCTGGCCTTGACTTCTAAGGAATGCTGTGTAATCTCTGGGGAGAAACTTGGTTTTCTTTGCTTGCTACCTGGATGTTTGCTGATGGCTTTCCTAGTGGATCAAATGTGAAAGGACCATACGCAGAAAGCCCCAGACCAAAGCCACAAACAGCAATGCCCATAGGGGCTGAAGGGAATTAGTTAAGGGAATGAAATGGGCTGGCTAATCCTGACATAGATATTATTTGCTTCATAACTATTTAAAACTTATTTTTGATCACCAAAAACTAGATTCTCCCATTTTTCTTCAAATCTTACAGGCTTATCTGTTGTTTTTCTCCCTTACAGAAACATAAGCATAACTGATATTTCTAATTTCTCCTAACAGTATAATTTTTAAAACATCCATAATGAGTATGCAGTTGCCCCCACCTCAGTGATTGGATAAATAGAGAAGGTGGGTGGGGGGCAGTGATGAGCTGAAGATGGCATGCCCAGTCTAAGAGTTAGGAACCTCTCAACTCAAGCCAATTGTTGCCATGAGGAAATGCTGGCTTAGTGTGGAGAATTTTTATAATTCAATTTTTAAAAGAAAAGCAAAAAAACTACATGCTTACATAAGGTCTCTGATTTCTAAACATTGAACATTTCTAATGAATAAGAATTGTCTATGCCAACAAGACACATGTGTGGACTATACACAAAACCAAGAGCACCATTTTGAAAGCTCTTCAGGGTTTGTACAATTTTTCCTTTTTCACACTCTAGCGCCCCCTCCCATCTCTTCCCACAGAACACTTGCAGTTCAAAGGGGAAAGTCAGGGACTTACTATGGAGCTGCTGAAGGCCACAGGAGGCTGTGAGCTTTCACGGTACCCCATAGACCTTTGCCGGTAGTGGCCCTGGATGGGCACCCGGGCACTCTGGCTCCTCCTCAGAGGCTGAGCACCTTTTTGGCTTCTCCTAGTTGCTGGATCCTGGGCCCATCTAGCTGGGAAGGACAGGCACTGGTATTGGGTCCACTCTTCACCATCTGAGTCCAGCTCCTTTGGGGTCTCCAGTCGCTTAGCTGCAAGAAAGGAGTCCTGTTATTGCACTAGTTGTACCTTGGCTGGACCATGTTGGGGAAAGCCTAGACTTCGCGGTGGGGTAAGAGCATGGGAAGGGTCTATGCTACTCTGGAAAATTGGGCATCTGGACTACCAAGACTGGAGAAAGAAGGGTACAATTAAGTCCCACAGATTCAAACTCTAGTGGATTTCCTATTAGTTATGTGACTTTGAGCTTTGACATAACCTGTCACTTTATTTCCTCAGAATTTTTTTTTTTTTTTTTTTAGGTTTCTAACTCATAGGGATGTTTTGAAGATTTAATGATATAATGTGTTAAAATACCTAGCATACTGTAAGTACTGGTAATGAGGCTCTTATTACAAAGAGATCAGAAGCTCCCATGTAAATGGTCCACTATCACCAAGGCAAAGGGGATAGGGCTGTTTATAATATTATCTCCACCTTTCTCTTCCTCCATCCCTCACACTCAAAAGAATGAATACTGCCCTCTTAAAGAGTTTCTCTTCTTTAAAAAGTGGGTGAAGGATATGAACAGACACTTCTCAAAAGAAGACATTTATGTGGCCAACAAACATATGAAAAAAATGCAACTCAAAACCACAATGAGATACCATCTCACGCCAGTTAGAATTAGCGATCATTAAAATGTCAGGACACAACAGATGCTGGAGAGGATGTGGAGAAATAGGAACGCTTTTACACTGTTGGTGGGAGTATAAATTAGTTCAACTGTTGTGGAAGACAACGATTTCTCAAGGATCTAGAACTAGAAATATGATTTGATCAGCAATCCCATTACTGGGTATATACCCAAAGGATTATAAATCGTTCTACTATAAAGACACATGTACATGTATGTTTACTGCAGCACTATTCACAATAGCAAAGACTTGGAACCAACCCCAATGCCCATCAACGATAGACTGGATAAAGAAAATGTGGCACATATATACCATGGAATACTATGCAGTCATAAAAAGGATGAGTTCATGTCCTTTGCAGGGACATGGATGAAGCTGGAAACCATCAGCAAACTAACACAAGAACACAAAAGCAAACACTGCGTGTTCTCACTCATAAGTAGGAGTTGAAAAATGAGAACACATGCACACAGGGAGGGGAACATCACATACTGGAGCCTATTGGGAGGTGGGGGGCTAGGGGAGGGATAGCATTAGGGGAAATACCTAATGTAGATGATGGGTTGGTGGGTGCAGCAAACCACATGACACGTGTATACCTATGCAACAAACCTGCAGTTCTGCACATGTATCCCAGAACTTAAAGTATTGAAAAAAAAAAAAAAGAATTTCTTTTCTTTTCTTAGAAAGTGTGTGTGTGTGTGTGTGTTGGAGTGGGAGATGAAGTTGGGCAGATGATATAGCTGAAGGAATCAGGTCAGTTTTATGAGTCATATTCAGTCCATGCAAGGTAACAGTTCAGGCATTTTATAAGGTCTCTGATTTCTAAACATTGAACATTTCTAATGAATAAGAATTGTCTATGCCAACAAAACACATGTGTGGACTATACACAAAACCAAGAGCACCATTTTGAAAGTCTTCAGGGTTTGTACAATTTTTCCTTTTTCACACTCTAGCGCCCCCTCCCATCTCTTCCCACAGAACACTTGCAGTTCAAAGGGGAAAGTCAGGGACTTACTATGGAGCTGCTGAAGGCCACAGGATCAAAAATCAAAACTTTGCCTCAGTGACAGTCTAAGAGATCTGTTAGACTAGAAGTCATCTTCAGGATGTGTAAAATCTGACCATGCACCTAGACACAGACCTGCCCTGACATGTCAAGTAAGGTGGCCTGAGAAATTTCCAAGCCTTGGTTGTGGTGACTGGCACACAATTGGGAAATCTCCAATCCATTACTGACAGATAAAAATCTCATTTCATAAAGTGCTTTGTCCGGCACCAGACAAAGATCAACTGGAGGGATACCACATATGAGATAACTTCTAACTTTTGTAAACAAATGAAAATTTACAAATAATTGGAACAGCCCTGATCTGTGACAAGGAAGACCACAGGGATACAGGAAGCAACTTGTGGAAATGCCACACAGCCTCTAAGAGAGCCAGGAGAATGTCTTTTATCTCCTCGTTTCTTAGGAGAGCAGGGCATTTCCTTTTTGAAAGAGGGATGGAGCCCTTGGGAGCTCTCGTACCATTTTCTTGGTGAGAATACTCGCTGCCCATGATGGTGCAACGTCGGAACACCATCTTGTTCTCCGTCAGGGTCCCCGTCTTATCGGAGAAGATGTACTGGATCTGGCCCAAGTCCTCTGTGATATTGAGGGCTCGACATTGAATGGATAAATCAGTCTCTTCATCATACAGGTCAAGGTCATTGTTCAAGAAGAACACTTGCCCGAGCTTCACCAGCTCAATGGAGACGTACAAAGAGATGGGGATCAGCACCTGAAAAGAGATGAGTTTCTACCATGTCAGAAACCAGGCAGGTTCCCTCCCTTGGGATTCTCACTAGCAGGTAGCAAAGGCATTTAATGGAAAGTTGAGGTCAGCTCACAGGACAGACTCTTTCTGTGAAATTAACGATCAATGACCTCATGCATCCCTTGGAGTTCTTAGGGGAATCTGAAAAACAGATATGTCTTCTTTGACCAAGGATGTCTGATACAAGGTAGGCACTCACCATTGGTTGTCTGTGACTGAGCTGGGAGGCAGTGAGGGAGACTTAGCATCTCTGTTTAGAGTCCCCTGACTCCTTTCAGATCTCTGTGCCACCAAGGGCTGCTGCCCACTTTTACAGGTATTCAGATGTATTGTTAATTTCTCCCCACTGATTCAATACCTGGTATTTACCAAGTGCTTGTTGTGCATTTGTTGCTATTCTAAGTCCTGAAAATGGGAGTCAACAGAACATAATTCCTGGCTTTGAAGAACTTGCCTTCCAGTGACAAAGAACAAACAAATAAATATATATGAGTGGTGGTAAGTCACATGAGGAAGAATAAAGAAAAGTAAAGAGGGTAGACTGATGACTGGGTGGGATGCTTGTAAACCATGACCTTTGAACAGAGACATGAGGAAGCCAGGGTGTGAGTTGTGAGGTTGTCTGGGGGAGGAGCGTTCTGAGCAGAGGAGAAAGCCAGGCACAGGCCTGGCAGTGGGGGTGGCATTTGGGGAATAATAGGGAGCAGGCCTTGTAGGTGAGTGAGGAGGGGAAGAGGGCTTGGAGGGGAGGTCGGGGAGGCAGTCAGGGTCCAGATCACTTAGGGCTTCATCAGCCACAGTAAGGACTTCAGATTCCACTTTGAGTGGACATGAAACCATGAGAGGATTCTGTACATAGGAAGGGTATGATTTAATTCACATTTAAAATAGATTACCCTGCAAGGTGAGTGGAAAATGTTCACCAATAAGAGAGCAGTGAAACAGCTTCCAATACCACAATAAATGGTAGATGGAGCTCCACAGAAGTAAAACCACAACTTCCCTCATCTTTTCATAGATTATATTTTCATAGAGACACAAAGATTTTAAATTTCATCTCTTCATCAATTACTGCCTCACATTTTGTAGGTGCTCTATATATTTTTTTTTCTCTCCTATGTTGGGCCAGTTCTGTTCTTTTCCTTTTCAATGTATCAGATGTTAAAACACTAACTCGTGGTTTCTCTCTCTTAATGTTGGGGCAGAGAGTTCTCTGTAGCTCACTGTGCTACTTTATCTTCTTTTGTTCCTAGGTCATTTGTGTTTTATCTGCTCTGGCAGAGGGACAGGCACATATGCATCACTGCTGTCATCTTATTCTTAAATAGAAAAGTTGATAAATATTTCCCTCTAGTTCTTGTCATTGTGGAGTTTGTTTCCAAATTAGGGAGCCAGGCATAAAAGGACAAATCACATACAGTCTGAGAGGTGCAATAGCAGAGCCTAGAATGCTGTGACAGCCCACAGCAACAGCACCAGGTACAGACTGAACTCTGTTTCCTTATCTGCAAAGGAGATAACAACACCCATTATCTGAGGATTATGTAAGGTGAGCACCTGTTATCTGGGGGCAGAGTCCCCTCTACAAGACAGGGCTAGGTCCGTAAATCACCCAAAATGTGAATGCTTTCAAAGACGCACAAGAAAGTGACGATCATTTCCTCATCTCAATCCAGTTTGTACTTTCTAGTGGCCAGCACTCATTTTTCTTTATTTTACAAAGTTGTAGGGGGTTTGGCCACATATCTTATTGGGCCCCTAGTTAGGGAGGGCTGCCTACCTGGAGCAGGATGATCATTGTGAGGAACATGTAGAAGCCCCCTAGGGCACGGGGAAGGAAGCTGCCATTGGCATCTGGCACATCGAAGGGAGGGTGTTCTTCAAAGGTCCCGTTCCAGATGCTGTGACCTGAGAGGAGGCAAAACCAGGAATGAGGTTGAATCTCCACTAAGTCCTAAAGTTGGTCAATTAAACTAGCCCTTGACACATTCTTAGAAATGGGTGTGCTTTGGAGGGCCCTTCCTTCTTCCATACAACATAGCTCTGTGTGTGTGTGTGTTTGGGTGTATGTATATGTGTTCATGTTGCTCTAAAGTGGTTCTTCACATACATTTCAATCCCTTGATAGGCATTAAGTTTGTTTTACAAGAGGAGATTGGCATGAGGATTACTTTTTTTTTTTTTTTAAGTCTTGTTAAATAGGGGCTGGAAAGAGATAAAGAAATACTTGTTCTTTTTTGTTCTGTGGTGCACACTTTTGTGCGTGGGTGGGGAGCCTTGAGACCTGTCCCCTAATCTCCCCCTTCTTATCCCATCTAATGCCCATCTACCCATCCATCCTTCCATTCATCCATTTTTCTATCCATTTATCTCTCCACTCATCTATCTATCCACCTACCCATCCATCCATCCTTCCATCCACCCACCCATATAGCCATCCTTCCTTCCTTCCATCCATCCATCCATCCATCCATCCATCCATCCATCCTTCCATTCATCAACTTTTCTATCGATTCATCTATCCATTCATCCATACATCCACCTATCTACTCACCCATCTATCCATTCATCAATCCCTTCACCCACCAACCCACCCCCATCCATCTATCCATCCATGCATCCATTTTTCTACCGATTCTTGTATCCATTCATCTATCCATCCACCCATCTACTCACCCATCTATCCATCCATTCATCAATCCCTCCATCCACCCACCCATCTATCCATTCATTCATCCTTCTATTCATCCATTTTTCTATCCATTCATCTATCTATTCATCCATCTACCCACCCATCTACCCATCCATCCATATACTCCATACAATCACCCATTTATCCATCCATTCATCCACCCTCCCACCCACCTACCTACTTACCCATCCATTCATTTATCCATCCATCCATCCATCCATCCATCCATCCATCCATCCATCCATCCATCCATCCATCCATCCATCTATCTCTGTTTACCCATTCATCCCTCCCTCTGTCTGATATTGATTAATTCAAGAAGTTAGTACTAGTTCTTGTCATTGTGGAGTTTGTTTCCAAATTAGGGAGCCAGGCATAAAAGGACAAATCACATACAGTCTGAGAGGTGCAATAGCAGAGCCTAGAATGCTGTGACAGCCCACTGCAACAGCACCAGGTACAGACTGAACTCTGTTTCCTTATCTGCAAAGGAGATAACAACACCCATTATCTGAGGATTATGTAAGGTGAGTACCTGTTATAGAGCTCACTAAACCTCAGTGTTCTTGTCTGTTAAATAGTAATAACAATTTCCCTATAGAGTTATTGTGAAAATAGAATAACCTAATGTTTAAAATGCTCTCAGCTCCAAGAAGTATAGAAAATGAAAGACATAGAGGATGTTGCAGTGGCCAAAGATGCTTCCTTGCCCAGGAGGTTGGGTCAAATGCCATCATACCTAACAGAAGAAAGGAAACTTACAGACATGAAGCTATTTGTGGGAAGGTACTATTATGAAGCAGATGACTAAGGACCAAACACATGGCACAGAGTAAGGGCCACTGGCCTTTAAGGGAATAAGAAAAGAGCATGGGAAAAACCCAAGAAGGCTGAATGGATGAGGAGGACTTAAGGGGGTCCTGGAGCCTCAGCAGGTGTTGGATGGTCTGGAAGGCCAGGGCAGAGTATTCTGGGTGAGGAAAGAAGAAACATCACCTTTACAAAATCAGAGTAAACATGTGGTCAAGAACTATGGAATGGTGCTCATTTGAGAGTTTTCATCTTCGGTAGGGCTGTGCTTTAATTAGGCATCAACAGAGTCCTGTGTATGAGTTGTTATCTCAGAACAGAATTCTGACCCTCCCCATGAACTTTCTTCATTTCTTTATTGTTTTGGGGAATCTGCCAAGCAGATTCTGGTTTGCCTGTGCCTTATCTCACCCTGTGACCTTTTAATCATTAACTTTCTTTTTCTGGAGACACAGTGAGATGATCTCAAATGTCTTTTTCACTCTGATATGCCCTGAAAAACCTGTCCTGAAGCAGAAGCAACAGTTCTTGCAGCATCCTGGGGACACAGGTGGCCACATGGGCTGGGGAGAGGATGGGAGTGGGGACAATGGCTTTCTTGTTTCCCTGCTTCCCCTCCCACAGGTGCTCTCCTTACAGCTGTGAGCCAGCCTCAAGCAGAGTGCTATTAGACACACCTGGGAACTCCAGGCTACCCACAAGACTCAATCCGATCATCATCACTGTAGTGGCACACAGTCTCCCTGAGCCCCTATGAAGCTCTCAGCCTTTCAGACACCATCTTTTTCTAACAACAGCAATGGTTATGATTTCTGACTAATGCAAGTAAACAGCAAACACCACTGCTGCTCATTGGTTTGGGGTCTGCATATTTCTGGATTTAGGATGTGAGTTTTTCTCGATTGTCCCTGTTTATTTTTGGGATCTCCTTTAGCATCCTGAGAATCATTTTTAGAATAAGGCCATAGACAGTGGGGAGTCTGGGTCCCTCTTTGTCTACACTCTGAGGATCAACTGAAAGGGCTCCAGATCACTCCTGTCTCCACCTCTCACAGTGCTTCTCACTCAACTCGGGCTACAGTCTGGTTCTGCTTTGGTCTCCATTCTTGGCCTTACTCTTGCCACACCCAACAGCCAACTGCTCCTATGAACAATGATTTTTCTTCCTGCTTCTATGCTTTGTGATTTTCCTGGGGCTGAGAGTGGCCTCACTCTCTCTGCTTACAGCTTCCTGCCCCATTCAGCTCCTACACTTGGCTCTGCCACCCTCCTCCTCTGGCAAATGTCTACTCTACTTGAGAATGAGCTCTAGCAGCTACCTCTTCAAGAAAGACTTTCCTCATTGCTGCTGCCATAATACCTGTGGTAGGGTGAATAATACCCTCTGTCTCCCCAGGATACATCCTAATCCTCGGGGCTCTGTGAATACACTATCTTATATGACAAAAGGGCTTTGCAGATAGGATTAGGTCACAGATCTTGAGATGAGAAGAGTATCTGGATTATGAAGGTGGGCCCAATGATGTAATCACAAGTGTCTTGTAAAAGGCAGGGAGAGCTACTGCTGCAGATGAGGAGAGGAAATGTAGGCAGAGACTGGGGTGGTACACTCTGAAGACCGAGGAAGGAACCACAAAGTAAGAACCACGGGCAGCCACTAGAAACTGAAAAAGACAAGGAATAGATCCTTCCCTCAGAGCCTCCAGGAAGAACCAGAACTGCTGATTCCTTGACTTTAACCCAGTGGTCCGCAACCTTTTTTGTACCAGTGACAGGTTTTCTGGAACACAACTTTTCCACGTCAGTGGGGATGGGGAGATGGTTTCAGAGGTTTCAGGATGATTCAAGTGCATTATATTTACAGTGTACTTTAATTCTATTATTACATTGTAATACATAATGAAATAATTATACAACTTACCATAGTGGAATCAGTGGGAGCCCTGAGCTCATTTTTTTGCAACTATATGGTCCCATCTAGGGGTAATGGGAGACTGTGACAGATCATCAAGCATTTGATTCTCATAAGGAGCACACAACCTAGATCCCTTGCATGTGCAGTTCACAATAGGTTTTGCACTCCTGTGAGAATTTAATGCCACCGCTGATCTGACAGGAGGTACTGGTCTTTGGCCCAGGGGTTGGAGACTCCTGCTTTAACCTACTGAAATTGATTTTGAACTTCTGATCTCCAGAGCTGTAACAGAGTAAATTTGTGTTGTTCTAAATGGCTGTGTGTTCATGTTTTACAGCAGCAATGAGAAACAAATACAGTCTGATTCATCTTGTTTTCCTTCCATGCTTTGAGAGTGCCTGTGTTCAGTAAACATTTCTTGACCAAATAAATATCAGATGATATTCCGAATCATCGAGCAAAGAGCACATACTACTTTTAGGAGATTTTTTTTTTTTGCCTTTTTGTTTCATTGGCATCCCGTTAAAGTAGGCAGGGTAGAATTTACATTTTATTAGCCCTACTTTATAAATGAGGAAGCTGAAGAAACTTGCCCAAATAAATCGATTACTGTGTCCTTGTTCTTTCCAGAACATCCCATACCTACAGCTCCAATAAGGCACATGAGGATGAGGATCCCAATGCAGAAGAAGATGTCTATGTTCATGCGCCGCTCAATCTTGCTGCGTTTGTAGCGGGGGCCGCTGTTGTTCAGCATGGCTTTCGTCTCGTGGCCTTTGAGAAAAAATGAGGAAATCAGTCCCTTAGCTCCTGTTTGCCTATGTCTTACACCATTCCCTCAGCTCGTCTCACAGGAGTTTAAGATAAAAAAGAGGCTTCACTCTTTAACTTGAACTTGCCCTGCCTCAGAAGGTTGCTGAGAACAGCTGTAGGGGCCTCACATAATTTACCAGCAGGTCCTCAGTGAGCATCCCCTTCATGCATGCCAGACACTGTGGTGGGCACTGACAGAGCTTCCATGCACAGGCTGCACCCTGCGCAACTCTAGAGCATAGCCCTTATTCTGTGGTTGCCAAAGATTTATAAGTTTATTATGAACAGAATTCTGGCAAATGATAGTAAGCTGTCTTAAAGAAGGGCTGTCTTTTCCTAATTGGCACAAAGGTTCTGTTCCACCTGTTATGGGCGAGCAGTGGGATACAATGGCAAGACATAGTGTTCACATTCTAGTGAAGATATACAAGAAGACAGAAAGGATAATTATCATTATTAAGTCCTGTGAAGTAAATAATACACAGTAAACAAAAGGCCAAGGTGGAAAAGAGGTGGTGTTGGAGATCCTGCTCAGGGAAAGCTGCTCCAAGGAGATGCTATTGAAGGGAGGCCTCAAAGGAGAGTGGAGCTGGCAGCAGAGTTTTCGACTGAGGAACTGTATGTGCAAAAGACCTGTGGTAGGACAGTGCCTGGGACCAGTAGTTTCCCTCCTTGTTTCTTTGGTCATGCCTAAGTTGTTGGTGTTGCCTGAGCAAGAGTAGTAGGGATCAAAGGCCCCCACCCCAGCACTAACCCTGGGGAACTCCACTCCTATGTTGAAGTTTTGCATACAATTTTGGTCAAAGAAAGGATGGCAAAGTTTGAAAACTACCAATCTCATCCAGTCACCTTCTTCCCTACTAGGGGAAGCTGAGGGCTAGAGGGTAAAAAGGATCTGCCCAAAGTGAAAGAATAAGTCAATGTCAGAGTCACATTGCAAACCCAAGACTCAGATTGCCAGTCTAGTTCTCCTTTCACCAACCCCTGGGACCCAAGGTCACACACCTAAGAGCTAAGAGTCAAACTGAGACTTTGTCTTTAGACAGAGTCTCTCCTTTGGGGCTGCTGAATGTTAACTACAGTGCCATACTCCTCAGCAGTAAAATGAAAAAAACACCAGTCACATATTTTCTGTGCAAAATTAAAGAAAACCAATATATCAGCTCCAGAAGCAAATGGCTTTAATGCTGTTTAGCTAGTTGCCTTGTGGATTTAAACTAGCAACAAAACAGTAGGAGTGAAAAAACTCTAGGCTTTTAAAATTAGACTCAAGTTGTTGAAGTTGTGAGTGGGGGTTCCAGCAGCACCCCTGGGTCTGTAACCTCTCTGCCTGCCTCTCAGCCTCACTCCATTCAGGGATCCTGGGACTATCCCCTTCACCCACCTGATCCTTGCCTTCTGAGACCCCTCTGTTCTTTTGGAAAGAGGGGTTCCAAGGGAGGCAGTATGGGACAGTCGATAAGAGTGTGGGCTCTGGAGTCAGAGCTCAGCTCTATGAATACTTGACCTTGGGTTGCAGAGAGTTCAACTCAGGAGTCATGTGACCTTGGGTGAGTGAATCTCTTTGTACTTCAATTCCTCATCTGAAAAATGGAGATGATTGCGGTATATGAAGTGGGAAAATAAATCAATATACACAAGGTACTAAATTAGTTTCTGGTAAGTTGGGACTCAGTGTTTGCTGTGAGGAGCACACACCTCTACATTTAACCTCTTTCTTCTGTAAATCTCATCTTGGCCTTTTTAGGCCTTTGACTCTGAGGCCCTGTTTCATCCATTGATAATGTCAAGGGTGAAATGAGCATTCTGGACCATTGCTCTCAACCAGGAGTGATTTTACTCCCCAGAGGACATTTGGCAACGTCTTGAGAAATTTGGGGTTATCTCACTTGGTGGGGGGTGCTAATGCATCTCATAGGTAGAGGCCAGAGATGCTGCTAAATACACTACAGGACAGTCCCCGTCACAAAGAATAATATGGACCAAAATGTCAATGGTGCCAAAGGTGAGAACCCCAGCTCTAGATAATAATGCTAAAAACAACTGGTATCTTTTCTTTCTCGTATTTTTGAGGGCCTGATGTATTCCAACTGTCATATTAGGCCCTTTTCACAGATAATCTCATTTGAACCTTATAAAGCTACAAGGCAGAAATTATTAGTCCATCTTTCATTGAAAGTCCAACCATCTTGTTCAGGAACATGCAGAATACGAAGGAATTTTACCCCAGGCAGTCCGACTAGCTGGAGCCAGGGTTAACACTCCACATCTGCTGCCTATATACCACTCCCATCACCTACTCAAGGTTTCTTCTTTATTTCTGTTCAGCCAGAGAAGCGAAGCTCTAAATCTATGTGGTTATGATTACTATTTTCTTTTTTGGTAGAGTGGAGATTGCTGGAGAGTTCATTTTTAATAGGTTTACCAGATGGTGTTGAACTCCATTGCTAAAGGTCTTTGAAATAAGTCATCTCAACTGACAAATATAATGCCCCTCTCCCAAATTAGGGAAAGCTGGCTAAATAGTGACATTATTTTTTAAAGGAACTGTTTTTCTTTGACAATCCCAAAGAGTAAATCTTATGGTAGATGGATATTTAAATGCTCTTCTATGTCCATTGGAAGTGGTGTTCTATGGAGACCAAACCAAACACAAAAGCAAATAAGCAAACTATTCCAAAGTGTCCCAGGTAGTGGAAGACTCAGAAGAAAACACATTCTGGAGTTTTCCAGTGAAGGTAGATGCTCCAGAGAGACCCTGTTTCCTCTATTGTGGCAGAAGTCTTCAGGTGTTCATGTGACAACAGGTGCATTGAGTACCTACGAGCACTGGTGTTAAGTACTAGACATACAGCAGCCCCAAGACTGCCCTCCAAGAGTTTAGATTTCATTGTGAGAAGTCCTGCTATTATCTTTTTTTCATTGGAAAGCAGGATCAAAGTTGGAAGGAGAGATAGGCCTCCATATCTGGAGCCATAAAATAAACAAAGGTAATAGTAAAAACATAACTGCAAAAACAACTAAAACCCACTAGCCCTCTCTTTGCTATAGGCAGTGCTGGATGCTTTTCATGTGCTGAGTAACTTGATCCTTACAAACACTCTATGAGACAGATATAAATATTCTCCCCACTGTACAAATGAGGAAATTGAGGCTCCAAAGGGAAAGTTGTTAAGCTTGGTGAGGTTATTCCACAGACTCAAGAAGATACACTTCATTCTGGCTTTAGTTAGTAGCACAAAACCACTGGGGTGATTGAGTATGGTGTCTTGTGCAGATGAGTGATATTAACTCGGAATCTCATCGTGTCTCCTGCAGAGTGAGTGAACTGCTATGATTCCTAGCCTCTGTTTGCTTAGCTGAGAAATGGGAAGTTACGTGAGTAAATGGGAAGTTACTGTGAACTGTTGTCAGTTCCCATTGACTGAAGATGGATTTGGAGGAGGGGATGGAAGGGGAAGGACAAAGGAAAATTCAGACAAAAGGAACTACCCAGAGACAATGACCTGCATAGATGACAATGCCAACAGCCATCTCAGTGTTTCTGATGGTGCAGCCCCGAAGCAGAAGACTCTCACAGCCAACGCCAGTCCTGGTCTGGTCAGGATGCTCCCTGGTGAGGATGAATAAAAGACAGGGGGTGGTTTGGTGGTCTCTCCATGCTGTTACTGGGTAGTGTTACAGAACTAGAAGTGGTGAGTGAACATGATCCCTCTCCTCCCTGTTTTTTCAGAAAAGTGATGGTAGCTCAGAATCTAATCCTCTTCATGTTCAAGGGCAGATCTCTTCATTGCTCCTAGGAGGTCTGGGTGGGAGCTAGACCATTAGGAGGGAATTGTCCACCCTGAGAAAACTGTCATTTACCAACATAAAAGGCAGAACTCTGGTGAAAAAGCCTTGGCTTCAATTCTCACATTCAAAATGTTTTTATGCAGAGTGAAGCAAAAATACCGGCCAAAACTCACCAAAACCAAGACGGTGATGAGAATGACCTCTGCTCGTCCTCACTGCTACACTCCTACCAGAGCGATGACAGTTTATAGATGCCGTGGCAATGTCAAGAAGCTACCCTATATGGTCTAAAAAGGGGAGAAACCCTCAGCTCTGGGAATTGCCCATGCCTTTCCCAGGAAACTGGTGAATAATCCACCCCTTGTTCAGCATATAATCAAGAAATATCCATAAAAATGGGCAACCAGTAGGGCTAGGTGCAGTGGCTCAAGCCTGTAATCTCAGCACTCTGGGAGGCTGAGGCGGATGGATCACGGGGTCAGGAGTTCAAGACCAGCCTGGCCAACATGGTGAAACCCCATCTCTACTAAAAATACAAAACATTAGTCAGGCGTGGTGGCAGGTGCCTGTAATCCAAGCTACTTGGGAGGCTGAGGCAGGAGAATCACTTGAACCCGGGAGGCAGAGGTTGCAGTGAGCTGAGATGGCACCATTGCACTGCAGCCTGGGCTATGCGGCAAGACGTCATCTTAAAAAAAAAAAAAAAAAAATAAAGGGCAAGGGGTTGCTCTGCCATGGAGTAACTCTTCTTTTATCTCTTTACTTTCTTAATAAATTTGCTGTCAGTTTAAAAAACAAACAAACAAACAAAATTGTTTTAGGGGCAAAGTGCAAGGGAACTGGCTTATGGCCAGTTCTGCCTAGGAGGCAGATCCTAAGAGTAGAGATAGTTTCTTCCTTCTTCTAGTCCAGGGAGCATTGCAGTTTTCCACCTCACACTAGAAACTTCTGAGTCCAATCGACTCTAGTTATTACCCGAGGTCTGGCCTTTACTCTATCCTGACGCTGTTCCTTTGAGATTTTCAGCAAGCTTAAATATAACTTTCCAAAACTATTGGGGAGAACAGAAAAATGATAATCCGAACTCTTAGAGCTTGTTTTTAAACTTGTAGTTCTTCCGTACTTCTTATCGCTAAGTCCAGTTATAAGCCTTTTTCACTCAAGTCTCATGACAACCTTATAAGATAGGGCATATTATCATACCCACTTTATATATAGGGAAACTGAGGCAAGTTCATAAAGCCAGGAAATGGCAGAATGGGGTTTCAAAACTAGTCTGGCCGCAGAGTGCCATACTGCCACTCAATATGCCTTTAATGCTCATGATTCCTCACTGTGTTTATAAACTACATTTGCTTACATGATTTTGACTCTGTGGTCTAGGAAATTAGCAGAGTGATTATTTTTACTTATGAAAAAGTGGAAGCTCAGGGTGGCTGAGATTTTTCAAAGGCTGTACAACTAGTACATGGGACATCCTAAAACCAGGGAACCTAGGTCACAGACACCCACCCTATTGAGATTTTCACTACATTAGGGTACCTAAAGTACTACCCCACTCACCCACACTAAATCAGAGTCATTTTTATTTTCAGTTCTGCTGAATATGTCAAGGAGGATGTATCATTTCATGCTGGTATATTCTTGACCCTATTCTAATGTTTGTCTATCCTACTTTTTAATGCAAAGGATGCTATAGCAAATAATAATCTGTAGTTAGAATATAACTGTTTTGATTTCATTGTTTTAATTTTTACCTCTTAAGAATAGCAAGTGATCCCGGTTTCCCATAGGGCCCAGTGATATAAATTTTCCTTTTCAAATAAATTTTAGAAAAAGTAAAGTAATTAAAAATCTGGTAGACAGATTTTACTGAATATGATAAAAATCATAAAGGTGGTCTAAGAATGACTGAGGTTCAGGACCCACCACTGCTCCCTCTGTTTATTAAGGAGGAGGCTGGCTGTGGATTTAATATTGGGCTAATGAATCTTGCTTGCCTCACTGTCAGTAGCTTGTGGTTTCAAGACTGATTTTAGGGTGTTCTGAAGTGATAGCATATGAGAGAGGCTTCTACTTCTCTCAGTTGTAATGTTTCATTTTCAAAGAATGGTAGAAAATGATTTGCTATCTTATAGCTGCTGTCTACTTGGCGCTCTTGATTTACAAGGATGCTCTATTATACTTTTTCTAGACTAGCATTTCTCAACCTTGGTGCTATTAATATTTTGGACTACACAATTCTCTGCTGGGGTGGGGGGCTGTCCTGTGCATTGTAGCATCCCTGGCCTCTACCCAATGGATGCCAACAGCACCCCTCCCCAGTTGTGGCAAGAAAGATGATTCTAGACATTGTCAAATGTCCCCTGGTTGGAGTGGTGGTGCTGGTGATGGTGGTGATTGTCCCTGGTTGAGAACCACTGCTCTGTAGAGATTCTTTGGTTCAAAAGTCACATTTTTCAAATTGGACACCCCTAACTTCCAAACAGATCATTTAAAACTGTCCATCTTCTAGCCAGCCTGTGCAGCCTCGGGGAGATTCTAAATTAACGGGACCCACAGAAACTTCTGGGAAACCCAGAGGCATCAGACCAGTGGGTCTGCTCGGGAAGAAGGTGCAGACCATCTGTGGGTGCCAGGCCTGAGGGTGTTCTCCTTGCTGGGTACAGCAAGGATGTAGGAGCACAGCAAGAAATTCTCCTTCATTCCATGGGTTAGCTACTCCACTGTCCAACTGGACTTTTAGGACTCATCCATGAGGCCCAGGCAGGTGCAGGATGGACAGGTCTCCCAGAGCAGCAACTAGGAAGAGGAGGTGCTGGGAGCTGAGTGAAACTGGGAAAGTTCTGTCCTGAAATCTGTCTGAGAGGGGCAGGCTGGAGCCCAGGTTGAAATCTGAGAAAGGCTGGCTGTTGGCCTGAGCTGTTTTAGGGAAAAAGGGTCCTAAACAGAAATCTAGCAATGAGGCTGCTCTCTAAGAGAATATGGAGAGTGATTCAAGATATGAGGGATTTGGGATGAATCAAGTTCACAAACCTAAGGCACAAGGGGCGCCCTTTTCTTCAGAGCAGGTGACAGACTTTACCTCTTCTTTGCAGCAAGGTCCTTTTACCAGGACCTCAGGCCTTTCTCTGCCTGTCTCCTTCTGCTCACTTTGTGTATTTTAAAAGTAATTTGCCTATAAAAGCTACAGTTTCTGTGGTATTATTCTTATTGTTTCCCCTTTCTATTTCTCCTCTTGATATCACATATAGCCTGAGGACATGTGGGTGGAGGAAAATAAAGACAACTGCATTTCAGGGAGCTGCCGAAGCCTCATTCCAGGCCCTATTGGTGGAGAAGTTAGTGTAACATGACTGAGCTCCGCAATGTACGGCTATGGAAAGCACACTGGGGTTGGAGTCAAAAGACCCCCATATAAGTCCTGGCTTTGTCTTGTACCTGCTGTGAGTTAGGGAGAATCTTTGCATCTATAAAGTCTCAGATCATTATAATCCACATCGTGATATTCTCTTTCTGGGGTCATTGTGAAGATTACATGTGATAATGTTCTCTGGAAGTCCTCTAAAAGCTGTTAAATCACAAGCTTGTCCAACGCACGGCCCACATGCGGCCCAGGGTGGCTTTGAACATGGCCCAACACAAATTCATAAACTTTCTTAAAACATTATGATCTGATGATGATGATGATGATGATGATGATGATGATGATTTAGCTCATCAGCTTTTGTTAGGGTTAGTATATTTTATGTGTGACCCAAGACAATTCTTCCAATGTGGCCCAGGGAAGCCAGAAGTTTGGACACCCCTGTAGGAAAGCATTGTATATGGGCATATACTCACATCTGTTATTATGGCTCTTATTTAAAAAAAATTTTTTTTTATTATACTTTATGTTCTAGGGTACATGTGCACAACATGCAGGTTTGTTACATATGTATACATGTGCCATGTTGGTGTGCTTCACCTATTAACTCGCCATTTACATTAGGTATATCTCCTAATGCTATCCCTCCATGCTTCCTCCACCCCATGACAGGCCCTGGTGTGTGATGTTCCCCTTCCTGTGTCCAAGTGTTCTCATTGTTCAGTTCCCACCTATGAGTGAGAACATGTGGTGTTTG
>NW_012115932.1:4481527-4483178 GCF_000951035.1 Colobus angolensis palliatus
GTTCCGTCAATACCAAATTTATTGAGTTTTTAGCATGAAGGGCTGTTGAATTTCATCAAAGGACTTTTCTGCATCTATTGAGATAGTCATGTGGTTTTTCTCTTTGGTTCTGTTTATATGCTGGATTATGTTTATTGATTTGTGTATGTTGAACCAGCCTTGCATCCCAGGGATAAAGCCCACTTGATCCTGGTGGATAAGCTTTCTGATGTGCTCCTGGATCCCGTTTGCCAGTATTTTATTGAGGATTTTTGCATCGATGTTCATCAGGGATATTGGTCTAAAATTCTCTTTTTTTATTGTATCTCTGCCAGGCTTTGGTATCAGGATGATGTTGGCCTCGTTTGAGTTAGGGAGTATTCCCTCTTTTTCTATTGATTGGAATAGTTTCAGAAGGAATGGTAACAACTCCTCCTCTTTGTACCCCTGGTAGAATTCGGCTGTGAATCCGTCTGGTCCTGGACTTTTTTGGTTGGTAGGCTATTAATTATTGCCTCAATTTCAGAGCCTGCTATTGGTCTGTTCAGGGATTCAACTTCTTCCTGGTTTAGTCTTGGGAGAGTGTAAGTGTCCAAGAAATTATCCATTTCTTCTAGGTTTTCTAGTTTATTTGCTTAGAGGTGTTTATAGTATTCTCTGATGGTGATTTGTATTTCTGTGGGGTTGGTGGTGATATCCCCTTTATCATTTTTTATTGTGTCTATTTGATTCTTCTCGCTTTTCTTCTTTATTAGTCTTGCTAGCGGTCTGTCAATTTTGTTGATCTTTTCAAAAAACCAGCTCCTGGATTCACTGATTTTTTGGAGGGTTTTTTGTGTCTTTCTCCTTCAGTTCTGCTCTGATCTTAGTTATTTCTTGCCTTCTGCTAGCTTTTGAGTGTGTTTGATTTTGCTTCTCTAGTTCTTTTAATTGCGATGTTAGGGTGTCAATTTTAGATCTTTCCAGCTTTCTCTTGTGGGCATTTAGTGCTATAAATTTCCCTCTACACACTGCTTTAAATGTGTTCCAGAGATTCTGGTATGTTGTATCCTTGTTCTCATTGGTTTCAAAGAACATCTTTCTTTCTGCCTTCATTTTGTTGTGTACCCAGCAGTCATTGAGGAGCAGGTTGTTCAGTTTCCATGTAGTTGAGCGGTTTTGATTGAGTTTCTTAGTCCTGAGTTCTAGTTTGATTGCACTGTGGTCTGAGAGACAGTTTGCTATAACTTCTGTTCTTTTACATTTGCTGAGGAGTGCTTTGCTTCCAACTATGTGGTCAATTTTGGAATAAGGGTGATGTGGTGCTGAGAAGGAGGTGTATTCTCTTGATTTGGGGTGGGGCGTTCTGTAGAAGTCTATTAGGTCTGCTTGGTGCAGAGCTGAGTTCAATTCATGGATATCCTTGTTAATTTTCTGTCTGGTGGATCTGTCTAACGTTGACAGTGGGGTGTTAAAGTCTCCCATTATTATTGTGTGGGATTCTAAGTCTCTTTGTAAGGCTCTAAGGACTTGCTTTATGAATCTGGGTGCTCCTGTATTTGGTGCATATGTATTTAGGATAGTTAGCTCTTCTTGTTGAATTGATCCCTTTACCATTATGTAATGACCTTCTTTGTCTCTTTTGATCTTTGATGGTTTAAAGTCTGTTTTATCAGAGACTAGGATTGCAACC
>NW_012115932.1:4483728-4495475 GCF_000951035.1 Colobus angolensis palliatus
TGGTGAATCTGGCAATTATGTGTCTTGGAGTTGCTCTTCTCAAGGAGTATCTTTGTGGCATTCTCTGTATTTCCTGAATTTGAATGTTGGCCTGTCTTGCTAGGTTGGGGAAGTTCTCCTGGATAATATCCTGCAGAGTGTTTTCCAACTTGGTTTCATTCTCCCTGTCACTTTCAGGTACATCAATCAGATGTAGATTTGGTCTTTTCACATAGTCCCATATTTCTTGGATGCTTTGTTTGTTTCTTTTTGTTCTTTTTTCTCTACACTTCTCTTCTTGTTTCATTTCATTCATTTGATCTTCAATCACTGATACCCTTTCTTGCAGTTGATCGAATCAGTTACTGAAGCTTGTGCATTTGTCACATACTTCTCATGCCAAGGTTTTCAGCTCCATAAGGTCATTTAAGGACTTCTCTACATTGGTTATTCTAGTTAGCCATTCATCTAATCTTTTTTCAAAGTTTTTAGCTTCTTTGCAATGGGTTCAAACTTCCTCCTTTAGCTCAGAGAAATTTGATCGCCTGAAGGCTTATTCTCTCAACTCATCAAAGTCATTCTCCGTCCAGCTTTGTTCTGTTGATGGTGAGGAGCTGCGTTCCTTTGGAGGGTGAGAGGCGCTCCAATTTTTAGAATTTCCAGCTTTTCTGCTCTGTTTTTTCCTCATCTTTGTGGTTTTATCTACCTTTGGTCTTTGATGATGGTGATGTATAGATGGGGTTTTTGGTGTGGATGTCCTTTCTGTGTGTTAGTTTTCCTTCTAACAGTCAGGACCCTCAGCTGCAGGTCTCTTGGAGTTTGCTAGAGGTCCATTCCAGATGCTGTTTGTCTGGGTATGCAAAAGAGTAAATATTGCTAAACAGCAAATGTTGCTGCCTGATCGTTCCTCTAGAACCTTCGTCTCAGAGGGGTACCTGGTTGTGTGAGGTGTCAGCCTGCCCCTACTTGGGGTGCCTCCCAGTTAGGCTACTTGGGGATCAGGGACCCACTTGTGGAGGCAGTCTGTCCATTCTCAGATCTCAAATTCCACGCTGGGAGAACCACTGCTCTCTTCAAAGCTGTCAGACAGGGACATTTAAATCTGCAGAGGTTTCTTCTGCCTTTTGTTTGGCTATGCCCTGTCCCCAGAGGTGGAGTCTACAGAGGCAGGCAGGCCTCCTTGAGCTGTGGTGGACTCCACCCAGTTCGAGCTTGCTGGCCACTTTGTTTACCTACTCAAGCCTCAGCAATGGCGGGTGCCCCTCCCCTAGGCTCGCTGCTGTTATGGCTCTTATTTTGTGAGAAGACTAGTGGTCTGATATGGGATCAGAATTGCAGTAAAGTTCTTATCCTGAACCAAAGTTGAGGAATAAGAGTAACAATTATCCTAATAGCAGAAGCCACTGTTAACTGAGTATTTCCTCTCTGCCAGTTGCTGTGCTAAGGGCTTTGTGTATGCTGACACTTAATCTTAGAAAAGAAAAACTCTTTGATGTAGATATTATAATTTTATTTTATGGATGTGGAAACAGGCTCAGAGAGGTGAATTAATTTACCCAAGGTCATATGGGTTGTAATTTGCAGAACCCCAATTCAAATCCAGATCTGTCAAATTCCAATGTCCCTATTCTTACCTACAGTGCAATATAGGCACTTAAAAAAATTGATCTTAACTAAATCATATTCACCTTCCTGAACCAGGGCACAATCTTGATTTTGATGCTATTTTACAAAGTTTTTTTTTAAACAAAACAAAACAAAACAAACAAACAAAAAAACAACAACAACACTGGTGAATTTAACTAGCACTCAAAAAAAAAAAAAAAAAAGAAAAAGTTTCCCAATTTAAATTTCTCTAGTCCTTCTTTATCACACACAAAATAAAATTCCTCAGGATGAAGATGCTTATTTCTTTGGTCATTTCTAGACAATATATTTTCTAGCTGCAGTGGAGATATTTACTAGCAGCATGGAACATGAGATACTTACATATAACCCTTAAATTTGTTGAGGTGGTTGCTGGGTTTCTCACACACAATGGTATTGTGGAAAAGCTCTGGTTCGAACTGTACCTCCTGTGAGAGAGAGGACTCTGTGAGTTTATTAATTCAGAGGGATCTAGTCTTAATAGGATCATTGGGAGAGCCAATCACTGTTAGAACCATTGCAAATAAGGTAATCCCTGCTTTGTCACACTTTGATAGTTGTAATGTGTCAGAAAAAAAGAGTTAAGTCCTCATTAAGGAAGAGAAAGCAAATGTCAATGAAAAGTTTGATGCAGGGCAGAGGGAGGTGACTACCATGATTGCATTTCTCTGACCTGCCTGGGTCTGGGGCTCTAACTCAGATCTAATAGAACTTACTGCAATGATGGAATGTTCCGAGTCTGCATTGTGCAGTATGGAAGCCACTAATCACATGTGGCTATTGAGCACTTGAAGTTTGGTAGTTTGACCAAGGAATTGTTTTCTTTAAAAATTTAATTTGATTTTAATTAAGCTTAAATAGCTACATGTGGCTAGTGGTTATCACATTGGACACCATAGAAATAGATTATTAAAAAGAAGGCATTATAAATCACACCACATAGAGGTATCCACAGCTAAAATGCTTGTGCATGTAATACTTCCAGGGTTTAAAAAATCTATATCCATTGACTGGGCATGGTGGCTCACGCCTATAATCCCAGCACTTTGGGAGGCTGAGGCAGGCAGATCACGTGAGGTCAGGAGTTCAAGACCAGCCCGGTGAAACCCCGTCGCTACTAAGAATACAAAAAATAGCCAGGCATGGTGGTGTATGCCTCTAATCTCAGCTACTCAGCAGGTTGAGGCATGAGAATCGCTTGAACCTGGGAGGTGGAGGTTGCAGTGAGCCAAGATTGCACCACTGCACTGCAGCCTGGCAGAGCAAGACTCTGTCTCCAAACAAACAAATATATATATATACACACACACATATATATACATATATGTGTATATATATGTATATCTCCACACTCATATATGTTTGTGTAGGTATATACATGTGTATTTACACATTTTAACAATGAGATTTAGTGTTCATAAATCTTGAACATTTTTACATGTTGTTAAATTTTTCTACATCTTTATTAACATTTGCACAAAAACCTATTGTATGAATATGTGGCAGGCCAGGTCTCACTAACGCAGGCCTCCATTACAACTGTCCCAGCACTGAAGCTAGATTAAACATTAAAAGCTGATTGAGCCAGTGTCCTTATACAAAGGCTGGAATGTAACAAAGATCCCACCAAGGTTGCCTAGGCTTTTCCTGGGCCTTGAAGCATGAGAAGACAATGAAGGAATTCTTAACAGGACTCTTTTCAGAATGAAACAAGTTTCAATGGGGGTCTGAGGAAATTCCCCAGGCCTCCACAAACAAGTTTAATGGTGTCTAAAGGAACTCCCCAGATCCTTATGATTTGTCAGGAGACAAGATAAGGTAATCACCCCAGCACCTAGACTCATTTAGATTAAGTAAACTTACCGAGGCTCCAGAAGTAGGTCTTCAGGACTCAGATCTTAGTTATAGATTAAAAGAAGTTAATCACTTATGTCTTTAGATGAACGCATACTTACACGTAGACATATAGCTTAGAAGGTAAATTCTGGAAAACTTTGTAATTTTGAGTTAGTCTGGCAATAACTTCCAGGCCTTCTCCCTGTAACCTGTTAGAGAATTAGAAACTCTCTTCCTCCCCAGTTCATCTGCGTCTTGTTACTGAGCCACGAGAAATAGCAGCCCAACCCTCAGTTTGGTCCAGGAACAAAATTGACCATATTTCCTTTAATCATTTTGCCACTGAATAGGTATAGTGTTTCAATTTGTTTTGCTATTATAAAAATGCTGTGAAAATAGTAGCTAATAGAACAAAATAAATAGCATTTACTGAACTCTTATTTCTTCCAGACACTGTAATGAGAACTTTATATTTTATTTATTTTCAAGCTTACCATCGTTCTGTGAAGCAGGAACTTTAATTTGCCTCTCTTTAGAGGTGGAAAATCTGTGACTGAAAGGTAAAGAAGGCTCCCCATGGTCAAACCTATTTAAATCTCATGGGCTGGGATTTTAATCCAAGTTCAACTGCAGACCCTCTACTCCTTATTTGCACAGGACATTGCCTCCTAGTGAACAGTCTTGTAGCTAAATATTTGAAACACATCATTGATTCTTTACTTTTTAAAGGCATTTCTCTTGCACAAGCTCTTTTAGTCCAATGGGGGTAAAACACAACTTGAGGTGGGGAGATCTTGCTTTCTGACTCTCCTCTACATTGACTAATACTACGTTCAACTCATGAGCCTTCGTTTCTTCATCTGTAGAATGGAGCTAACATCACCTGCCCTGCCCATCTTAATTGTGCCTCAGAAAACAGAATCTATGTGGAAAAGTATTGAAACATGTAACATTCCACCCAAACAGAAGGCAGCAGTGGTAAAGGTGGGACTGGAAATGGTTTCCTGGGTAGAGCTTTTAGCAAGGGGTGTGAGTTTATCACTGAAAGCTTCAAGGTACAACTGTTCAAAGGGGCAAATTGATTCAAAGAAGTGATAGCATTTTCTGGCTTCGTGTAAATATACTGTCCATTGGATCTGAGGGGGTGCCAACATAAATAAACTCTCTACTCACTTGAAATAAATTACCCATCCAGGAGTTTCTAAAAATATGGCCCTTTTCCCTCCAGGTATTGATTCTTTCAGGGACAAACACTTGCTGAGCTCTGAGATGATGACAAATTATGCTGTAATTTGTCAGCTGCTTTCATGCCCCTGATTAAGCCGTGTGCTTCACTCCTGATCCACACCACTCAGCTCAATGCTGGGTCTCTAAATCCAAACTTATTTCAGATATGACTGGCAGTGGGGTCTGAGCACTAATGATCCCTCTGTAATGCCTCAGAGTCCCTGCTGCCTGTTTAATCACAGCCCCCAGGCCCCAGCAACGGTGAAGTTTGATTCTTGTTCCTCTGTTGGGGCTTCCTAGCCACCTCCCTCCTGAAATGTCCCTTCCTCCTGCTGTGTTCTCCTTTTCCACTGAGCACAGGACTTTTGTCCCCTATCTTCCTCTTTTCATGGAGAGGTGACCTTGCTCTTTCTAGCTACTTATTCCCTGGGCTCTCTTCTTCAGTTGGAGGAAGAGGGGCTGTGGAGAGGGGCACATGGGTCCTGCTGGCTGCAAAGATAACCACTGAGACCCTGCTTGCTTTTAAGGATTTGCTGTATTTCCCTACAGGGTAGCTGCTGGGCCAGCCCAAGACACAGACAGTTGCCCAGCCTTACAAACCTGTCAGGGTTCTTATTTATTTATTTATTTGAGACAGGGTCGTACTCTGTCACCCAGGCTGGAGTGCAGTGGTGTGATCACAGCTCACTGCAGCCTCGACTTCCTGGGTTCAAACAATCTTCCCAACTCAGTCTCTTGAGTAGCTGGGATTACAGGTGTGCACCACCAGACCTGATTTTATATTTTATAAAATAAAATTATATATGTATATGTCATATATACATATATAAATATATATGTGTGTGTGTGTATATATATTATAGAGATGGGGGTCTTACTGTGTTCCCTAGACTGGTCTCAAACTTCTGAGCTTAAGCTATCCTCCTGCCTCAACCTCCCACAGTGCTGGAATTACAGGTGTGAGCCATCATGCCTGGCCAGGGTTCTTATTTTAACATTGTTCAGGAGTTTCTGATTCCCTTGGGAGATGGTGTAATGTCCTCTCACCACCCTGTAGTTTGTCTTCGCTTATGGATGAAGCTTGCCTCACTGGCCACTTCTTTTTGACTCAGCCTGTTATCGAAGGCACTACCCTTTGAGGAAAGTCTTGCTATCCAGCAAAAGGCCTAGCGAGCCATTAAGACACAGGAAAAGACCAGTCCCTTCTAGAGAAGATTGTGTATCTCTGCAACGCTTTAGGTCAGACCTACCTATCTGGAGCACTTACTATGTGCCAGACACCTGTCATTCAGTTCTCACAAAAACCTGAAGAGGTTTGGACAGATGTGCAGATGGAGACTAAATTAAAATGTCTCATGGATGGTAAGTAACAGAGCCAGGATTGCCATTCACATCATCAGATTCTAAAGTCATTGTCGTCATCATCATCATCATCATCATCACCTTTTATTCCTCCTCTCCTGTTTTTATTATTCTGCAGCACTTATTGAATGCTCGCTGTATACTAAGAATTAACTAAGTATTTTATACATGCCATCTTCTTCAATTCTTACAATAATTCTATCAGGTAGGTACCATCATTATCCCGATTTTACAGATAAAGGAATTGAGGCTTAGGGAGAATCTGTGATTTCCCCAGTGCCCTCCAGCCAGCAAAGCAGGACAGCAGGCTTTAACCTTAGCACCGCTCACTCCCTAAGAGTCTGCTCCTTAACCACAGTGTTATTTGGATGCACAGAGGAAAGATGAGTAATTAAGCTCTCCTCTTGGCCCTATTTCTTTTCTATGTTCACTACTCAATGCCTCTGAAGGACCTAATGAATACATTCTCTAATATATAGTTGAAAATATACAAAAATTATAATGAATAAGCAATGCAATGTGCTATGTCTTCCAAGTACATTTGCATTTTAAAGTAAGTACCTACAAAGGGTAAGGGTTAAAGTTAAGGCATTAATTGGCCTAGAAGACTTTTTTTGATAATTTTTATTTTTTAGCATTTAAGATTTTTTTTTTGGCCACTCCCTCTATGAAGCTCACTCTAATCCCCACAGAACGGTCTGTCCCAGCCTATTAGAACTGCTCCTTTTCATGTGCTGCCACCACTGCTGCTATTTCCATTGAACACCTCTGCCTAGATCTGTGCATCATCTGGTAGACTGTCATCTTCCTCTGGGGCATCTCCTTTAATACCTTGTTTTTGCAGGCACACCATAAAGATGTGTTGAGGTAAGGCTAGTGCTGGAGAGGGTGATGTTAGAAGCGTATATTTTGAAAGGTGATGGGTGAGGAGATACAAAGCAGACCTCACTGTAAAGGCCATAGAAAAAGCCCCAGGTACAGTGTTAACATTGATTGATGGGAGTAAGACCCCTTCTTTTATGGGACTTCTTTGGCTCAACAAATTAAAAATGTAGTCACAGTCCTAGATTCCACCTTGGGCCAGTCTAGTCTCCCGTTCATTCATGCGTGCATTCAAGCTTTTATTTACTATCTATGATAGAGGAGTCATATGGGACAGTAAGTGAGAATCAAGGGAAGAAAGGGGTGATTAACACAAATCAATGATTGCAGCCATAAGACAACTCAAAGTTCCCAGTTCAGCTCAGATGTGTCAATAGCGGTATCTTTGTGAGTAAAGGAAAGTGGGCCTGGTGCCAGGGCGTAATCAGTGCCCAGGGTTGAGGTCCTCCTCTCTCACCTGTGTCCCAGGTACAGCAAGCCTGGCATCTTAGGCTGGAATATATTCCATTAGCTAGAATAGGCCATTTCCCTTGCGCTTGACTCAAGTTTTACTTTTCTAGGCTTATTTCCTTTTATTCTTTACAATTAATGATCAAATTGATCAATACTTGTGATTAAATCAATGTATGAATGATCTTTTGGAACTGTTTGCAATGGATAGCTGTTTTCTGGCTACACATCTTCTGCTTCATCCTTTTTCTGTCAACTCTTGGCTTTCTTGTGGGAAACTGCCAATCCTCTCTGGTTTATAATTGTGATGAGAATGTAAGTAGTGATGCCCTGCCCATTAAACTCTCCCACTGTGGGGCTTTGACTTGTGTGGAGTGACTCAAAGGAGGAACAGAAAGAAGGAGACTGTTAAGTAATTCTTGCGACCAAGCTGTTTCTGTAAGCCAGTGGTTCCTGATTGGTAGATTAAGCTACTGTATCTTGTCTACAAATCCCCTATATGCTCCCAAATGCTGTCTGTCGACAGAGTAAGAATAAGTCTCACATATGCATGTACCACTATCTTTCAGATTTCTGAAGGAATTATTGAGATTAATAAATTAAAATTTCATTTATAAATTCACTAGATTCAATGTAACTTTTGGTTTTAATGTGTGTTATTAAATAATGGACATTGAAAGGACAATTCCTTTTTTTTAATAGTCACAAAGGGTCTTTTTTTTTTTTTTTTAAATGGAACCCATAGTCATAAAGTTCTTATAGGATTAGAAGAACATCTTAGACCACTTTGAAATCCCTCTGTGTTCATTAGGAAGTATCACTCGTGAAAGATTTTGTCGACTGAAGAAAGGGAAACCAATAAAACCTTTTCCTCAAACATAGAAATCATTTATGTATTTAGTTTTTACCAAGAGTCAAGAATATTTACCAAAAAAGACAGGTTGGATTAGTGACTGCCATGCTTCTGTGAAGCTCTTGGTGTCTGTTTCTACATGATTCCCAGGCTAGAGGACTACCAAGGAGAGCCACCACCACCTGGGGATGAGGGTAACAAAATGGCGGCACTGATCCCGCTATGTGGACTGCTCACCTGACTGTGCCAAGGACTAGGGGTTATAGGGCGGGCAAACCATGCCAACCAAGGAAGCTACACAGGAGGTATGCTGCAACCTTGGAAGAACACTGAAGTGTTTTTCATTTTAAGTTATCAGTTGTCTAAATGGTGAAAGCAAATGTTCTTCACACCCCAGCTGCTGAGCTAGGTGATTGAGGTTTTCTTCCTGGTATACAAATTAAGCAACCCTCTGAATTCTGAGAATCCTATCTGAAAACTAATGACAGTTACCAGCATTTGATAACCTTTCTGCTTCCTGGTAGGTGAAGGTTCTTTTCAAGATAACCCACAACAGGGTGACTGGCAGTTACTTTCCTCTGGCTCTGGATGAGGAAATCATTTGCATATTCAATCACTCTAGAGGTCCCTGCCTGCCCTAGTGATTCGCCCACAAAAGCAGGCGGATTGGGCAGGAGGGCTGAGGGAGACTGTCTTAAGGATTTTTTTTTACAGTTTGAGTTCCCTTTTGTCAAGTGGACAAATACTCTGTTTCCCAGTTGGGCTGACTAAAAGTAGTCTTGAGACCTTGCTATGGCATTTCCCAAACATATAGGGCATGGGCTTGGATGCCAAGCAAATACTGGAAATGGGATGATTTCTTCTGTCGTTTCTGAAAGGAACTAATTGTTGGCAGAATTGTTAACAATTGTCTGTGTAATTCCCTGTAAGAGCATGCAGTCGCACCCTGTATCTCTCTTGTTTACTCCTGGGCCCCCAGAGCATGCTACAGCATCTAGCACAGAGAAGGCTTTTTAATAAATATTTGATGAATGAATGTGTGAGTGGTCTGATGCCTGAAATATGGGCAGGTGCCACCAGATGGCCAGTGGTGCCTTAGGGAGTATTACACAGACAAAACTTTTCTATACAAATTCTTTCTTGCTGTGGATAAGAAGATGATATGAGATCCAACGTTTTGTACCTCATGTTGTGGCAAAAGAATATTAAGTTGTTCATGAGAGATATGATCACAATGTGTCACCTCTGCTGAGAAACCACAAAACAAAGATCCAAGTACAGTGTCTGGCAACAGGAGGACCCCATCAGATGTTGGTTGAGTAAATGAATTTATTGAATGGACTATAATAGTTGAGAGTGGCAAGAGCAAAGTCCGTGGGAGCATAGAGGAAGGAATGATTACCTGTGGGACACTGGTCAGAGTGTTGCCTAGGCAGAGAGAGGTCAGAAGGGAAGGACTTTTTGGGAAGAGGGATAACACTAGGGACTATAGGAGAGAGACAGAGGGTATTAAGCCCCCTTCCTTAAGGATGAATGACCATGGTCACACATAAGTTAGGTTTATATACTTCTGATGAGTCATAGATAAATGGATATTTATTGCTGTGCTATTCAGAACTCTCACACCCCACAGACCAATTTCAAACATGAGTCCTTTGTTTCTAGCCAGAGTTAATTTGTCTAGGAATGGGTACATGATACCAGCCAGGCTAGTCAGCCTCTTTCCCCAGGATGCTTTTCAATCTAGAAATCGGGGAAGGTTGCTAGACCCTCTCTGGGGGTTAAGCTATAAAGCACAAGTACTACTGGTACCACGTTTCATTCCACATGAAGGAAGTTGGTTTGAAAGATTGAAGCCAAACATATCACAAGAAACATAGACAAGAGATGGACATTGTACTGATGGATTCTGAAGTCCTCATTCCACATGAACCTAAGGTCCAACCCACTCCATATTTTTCTAATAAATTTAATTTTTTTGTCCACACTATTTTGAATTACAGTTCTGTCACATGTAACCAAGAGTCTTAATTAATCCATATAACATATTAGATTGGCCTGGTTTTCATTTGAGATATCAAATGCTTCCCACATTGACCTTAAATACCCACAATTAGTTAAGACAGTGAAGGCCAATACTAAAATGTAAATACGTTGTCTTGGGTAATGGAGGTAGTAGGAAGGAGAAAACTTCAAGATATAATTCATTAATACCTTAGGTTATCATCCATAACTTTAAGATATAATCCATTAATATTTCACCTTTCGGGCTGGGCACGGTTAGGTTATCATCCATAACTTTAAGATATAATCCATTAATATTTCACCTTTCGGGCTGGGCATGGTTAGGTTATCATCCATAACTTTAAGATATAATCCATTAATATTTCACCTTTCGGGCTGGGCACGGTTAGGTTATCATCCATAACTTTAAGATATAATCCATTAATATTTCACCTTTCGGGCTGGGCACGGTGGCTCACGCCCGTAATCCCAGCAGTTTGGGAGGCCGAGGAGGGTGGATCACAAGGTCAGGAGTTTGAGACCAGCCTGGCCAACATAGTGAAACCCCGTCTCTAATAAAAATACAAAAAATTAGCCAGGCATGGTAGCGAGTGCCTGTAATCCCAGCTACCTGGGAGGCTGAGGCAGGAGAATTGCTTGAACCCAGGAGGTGGAGGTTGCAGTGAGCTGAGATCGCACCACTGCACTACAGCCTGGGCAACAGTGCAAGACTCCATCTCAAACAAAACAAAACAAAACAAAACCAAACAAACAAAATTTCATCTTTCACATAACCTAGCAGAGTTTCCTCACAAGGCTCTAAAGGAAAAGACCTTTTAATAGAAGTGTGCAAATAATGCTAGACATTGGGAAGAGGGGATGTTGTATGGGTGTGTGAGGAGAGTGTGTACCCACATGCAAGTAGAAGACTGGAGGAGATCACCACAAGGAGGCCAGAAGTCTATAGAAAATAACAGTTTTTCATAGGGTTGTCCCATCACCATCAAGTTATTATTGTTATAAATAATTAAACGTAACATTTATAGAGCTTTAGAATTTTCCTACAGATGAAAATTATATTCATTTGAGAAATAAAAATACATATAGAGAAAGTTAAGAATATTTCCAGCAATGGGAGAAATAATCAGGTACATCAGAACCAAGTTCTAATTTGGGCTCAACACTATATGACCCGGATAATCTTTGACAAATTTGATCTCTCCGAAGTTATTTTCTCATCTCTAATATGTTGCTAGTTCCTACCATTTCAACCTCATAAAATTTCTGTGAGTGTTAAATATCAAAAGAGGGTGGTGTAGCGGAGTGGACAGGGAATTTGCCTGATGTGGGAAAAAGATTACATATTTAATATTGATGAGGTGCAGTACAAAACCTCTATTCTTGAATTTGAAGTGTCAGCATGAATCCAGATGTATTTAATCTTAAAAATGTCCTAGTCTTGGAGAGGATGTGGAGAAATAGGAACACTTTTACACTGTTGGTGGGA
>NW_012115932.1:4496144-4505808 GCF_000951035.1 Colobus angolensis palliatus
AAAAAAAAAAAAAAAAAAAAAAAATGTCCTAGTCTTGTTCATTTAAATGGCATAGAAATAACAATCAACCCAATAGTAATAAACTCCTCTAGCATGTACTTATTGTGGTTTCTATTAAAAGGAACCAGATCTACCAAGGACCACTAACGTCATGTGAAAAGGACTCAGGAGCCACTTCTCATTTTTAAGAAGCTCCCACTGGCTAGAGATGGGGCGATAATGAGAGACAACAAGCACATTGATTTGACGTCAGATATTTTTAAAACCATGAGTTCATATTGATGCTAAAAAAGAAAAACCCACTGAACACCTTTGGAGGATCCTAGGCAACCAACTCATTATTTTGAAAAGTGAATGAGAGGAAAAACTCAAAGACATCCATTTTCTCTACAGAGGGAACACCTCACAGTGACCCAATATTTCATGAGGGGAAATTTTTCCTTATAAACCAATTAGAGTATCACTAGTTTTCCAAATTCCATTGAAGTAATGGATCTAAACAACCATCATCAACAACTATTAACAGTGAAAACAGATAGATGTTTTGTGCCTTGAGATGGTAGCACACTGCAGTTCCTATGACATAACATTGACATGCACATGCACAAATGCAAATCTAACCCGAATCTGACTTAGACACTAGTTCCTACTACCACGTTGTAAAAATACAGTGGTCAGAAAAACATGTTAAATGGTCCCACAGGAAGACAGCGCACAGACTATAAGAAATCATATAGGGCCTGGGCGTAGTGGCTCACGCCTGTAATCCCAGCACTTTGGGAGGCCGAGGCAGATGGATTAACTGAGGTCGGGAGTTCGAGACCAGCCTGACCAACATGGAGAAACCCCATTTCTACTAAAAATACAAAATTAGCTGGGCATAGTGGCACATGCCTGTAATCCCAGCTACTCTGGAGGTTGAGGCAGGAGAATCGCTTGAACCTAGGAGGCAGAGGTTGCGGTGAGCTGAGATCGCACCATGCACTCCAGCCTGGGCAACAAGAGCAAAACTCCATCTCAAAAAAACACAAAACAACAACAACAACAACATAAATCATACAGGACAAACAACCTGGTTTATTAAGCAACAAAAACTATGCATTAAAAAGAGAGCTAAATGGGGAACTTACAGAATAAAAGAGTTTAAAGAAATTAATCTCAATATTTGTTCTTATTTGGATCCTGATTCAAACAAACGGAAAATATTGACTGATTTGAAAGTTGACATCAAAGAATTGTTGCCAATTTTTAGGTATGATAGTATACTTGTATATTTTACAAATCCTATCCTTTAGAGATACATAGTGAAATATTTACGGGTGAAATGAAATATTGAAGATCTGCTTCAAAATAATTTGCAGAGAGTAGAGGGTGGGGACATAGGTAAAACAAGACAGTTATAAACTGATTGTTGAAATTAGGTGATGGGTTCACAGAAATATATCACATTATTCTCTCCAGTTTTGTATATACTTAAAAATTTCCTTTACAAAAAGTAAACAAACCCACCAAAGATCTGTGCCTGAGTTTGAATCTGAGCTCAGTTAACCTAGAAAACAGGGTTTCTTAACTGTTCTTGCCTCATTTGCTAAATGGAATAATAAAAACACCTATTTTACAAGGTTATTTGTGAGTAGTAGAAAGAAATAATAGATATAGAACACTCACTGCCTGTGGCACATAGATGTTGTAATCTCTTCTTGATATTATATACTACTATGAAGTCACATTTTAAAAGAATCCTAGAAAGTGTGATCTGTGCTCAACATTTAAGCACTGATCAACAGGTAGAAAGCATTAAGTTTCATTCTTAAAGGAAATTTGGAGAAGTCTGTCAGGGACAAGTCCCATTGCAAATCTAGCAGGAAAGAGGAACTTTCTCTGGTTCTCAAGGGCAGGCAAGGTTAGAAGACAGGCAGCTACCTTTGCTTTAACTGAGCTTTGGCATCACTAAAATGGGATGGTAATAAATTTCTTCCTACTGGATCTCAACTCTTTGTTGGCAAAATGCTCCTCTAAGTACCTTAAAATCAATATATACTTTCACTGCAGAGGATCCAAGCTACAACAGCTATTCATAACTGAGCAAATGGCTTAAAAGCACTAACCATAGTCAAAAGGGAGACTCAATGGAGAGTTTTTAACCTGAGCAACAAACAGCATGATTATTACATTGATTAATGATGCTCTGGGCCAGTGCCTTTCAAACTTTCGTGTGCACGTGAATCACCTGAGGATCCTGTTAAAATGCAGATTCTGGTTCAGTCTGGGGTGGGGCCTGAGATTCCACATTTCTGACAAGCTCTCAGTGATGCTTACTGAAGTGACTGGTCCACAGATCACACTTGGCATGGCAAGTTCCCAGTTGGCCCTGGGGAATGATCTGACCCATGCTTCAGTGGGACTTCGGCTTCAGTGATTTGGAAAATAGATAGCCAGGGACATGTTTCATCTGAAACACTAATCGGAAGCATCCATTTCTGATTCTTTGGCTTTGGTAACTGTTACATTTATTGAAATGAATGCTACATACTCCTTTCCAGGTGTTAAATTCCTAGGTTAAAACTCTTTTACAGAAGGTTTCAGGTATCAGAATGTCACCAAAGAGAAAACTGTACGTTTGAACTCTCTAATAAAGTCCTCTTGCCCGCTGGACAGATGTTTAGCATAATCCTAATTTTGAATTCCTTCCCTTTCCCCTCTTTCCCTAACAATGGGAAGTGAGAGTGAATATCTCAAAAATAGGTCAATAATTTTATAAATTCAAAGATGGCCCGTTGGGATAAAAGTTCTAGAGGAAAAAAAAAAAAAAGTTGATTTAGTCCAAGAAGAATTCTGAGAAAAGGATTTGAAACTAACTCTTTGGCAGCCTTGAGGATAATCTGCAATGTCATGGGAGAAAGACTCTTTTAAGAAGTTCTTTAATGTTTATAATTTCATTTGAACCTAAACAGGAAAGGGAAGAATGAACTGCCTAAGCCACGAGGATTTGTCAACTTCTCTGTTACCCTTCACCTGTTGTGACCATGTCTGTACCACAATTCAGGCTAATATTTTCTGAAAAGCTCCATAGGAATGTTAATAATATTTATGCTGAAAAATAATTCTTAGGTTAAATAAATTTGGAGAGCTCAGGGCTAAAGAAAGTTTAACAGGCCTCTTGACTCCAGGCTTTCTCAGAGATGTTAATATGTTAATGAACATTGGAACCTGCAAGAGGGGACCACAGAACAAAAGCTTCTTAATGTGATTTGACTATGGACCATGGGTTTTTCAAGAACTATCTCTCGGGATAAGTGCTTAGCAGACTCTGAGAAATGCTGATCTATGGGAGCTGGGACAAAGTGTGTCTTACTGACTTTGAATTACCAGAATATAGTAATTCTCATCCTCCAGAAGATGGTAAAAATGAGTGTGGGTATATGTGTGGGGTTAGATGTTCCTAGTAATCTCTGTGGTTAGTAAAAACCCTTTTGGCAAGGTGAAGGTCTCAAAGACAGTAGGGACTTGGAGAATAAATTATCAAAAGCCATTAATACTTATTACATAAGACATCAAATTTCCAAACAAATCATATTTGTAGGTGTTCAAAATCTCTGAGATAATTAGTGAGATTTGCTCTTTCAGTGCCTCAGAGGTTTCATGTATAAAATAGGGATAGTGATGCCCACCTCCCATGGTGGCATAAGGCTTAAAATAGACAATGCATGTAAAAGAACTAGTATATAGTAAGAAGTGCCTAGATGGTAGTTTTCTTCCCATTACTAGGATAAATGTTTTTTGGAAACACTGGAGGTGGCACCTTTCCTTGGTTGTGCAGGTTTTCAAGGAGGTGGTGGTAGGTTTATATCAAGATCGTCTGGGAGAAAATTTTTTTAAATATGCACACTCAAGGCCCTACTCAGTCCTAGTGAGTCCTAATTTACTGGTGGTGATACAGAAGGATGCATATATATATTTAAACAATTTCCCAGTGATGATTATGATACACCTTCAACACCTGTAATATACTTGCAGCAAATCCCTTAGTGGTAGCCCACCCCTCCTACAGTAGTTCCCAGATGTGTTTCTTGGGATAAAAGTTTCTTGTGCTTAAATGTTTAGAAATACTACATAATAGCACCTGTCCTTCTCCTTGGGGCTTATTAAAGTATCAGAGTTCTGCAGAACACAATATTTGAAAACTGGTAACCTACTGTCTTCTCATATTACTTGGCCTTGCAACATTTATTTTTCTTTCAACTCTCATCAACATGTTTGTTCAATACATTAGGGAAATCCTATGGTATAGAGTTAGCCAGAAGCAAATTCTATCCATACTCAGAAGTCTTTCTGCCCTAAAAGTATAAGGGAGAAGCAAGGTCGCACAGAGCAGCCAAGATGTCTCCTCCCAGGGAGCAGGCTGAGCCCACTTTCATTATCCCTGCCACCTGCTATCTGTATGTGGAAAGAATCCTGGCAACAATAAATGTGTGCTTTCAAGTAAGCATCTCTGTGTGAACTCAAGGTAACAGTTAAAGGGCCAGGGAGATGAGCTACTGAGCCTTAAAAACTGAGGCTCTGGGCACTTTCATACTTTCCCACTAATCCCAGCACTTTGGGAGGCTGAGGCGGGCCGATCACGAGGTCAGGAGATTGAGACCATCCTGGCTAACATGGTGAAATCCCGTCTTTACTACAAATACAAAAAATTAGCCAGGCGTGGTGGCGGGCGCCTGTAGTCCCAGCTACTCAGGAGGCTGAGGCAGGAGAATTACTTTAACCTAGGAGGCTGAGGTTGCAGTTCCACTGTACTCCAGCCTGGGTGACAGAGTGAGACTCTGTCTCAAAAAAAACAAAAACAAAAACAAAAACAAAACACCAAAAAACAAAAAACAAAACAAAACAGAAAAACTGAGACTCTGGACAAACCTGGCTTTGAAGCCTGCTCCAAAACTTCCCTGCTCAGTGACCTTGGACAAGTTATAGGACCTCCGTATGCCCCAGTTTCCTTATGGAAATGGAGACAATAATAGTGCCCATCTCATTGGGTTGTTTTGAGGATAGACGAGATAATCAAGCAAAGCCCTTACTATGGAATCAATAAAAGTCTATTATTATTACTAAAATGAAAAAAAAAAATAAACACTCGAGCAAAGTGAGGGGGAGAATCAAGAACCGAGACAGAGTAGAGAACCCTGGAAACCTTCAAGCTCAAATAATCTCCTTCCTTTCACATAGGAATTTATCTCTTTCTTTTTGTTTTTCTTTTTGTAAATCATCTCAGCAAGTGCTCTGTGAGAACTGAGGGTTAGAGTTGGAGAGACTTATTAAATTGACTGGTCTATAGCACCGGAGTGTGAATGTCCCTTTTACCTGATTCTTCATTCCAACTACATCCCAAACTATCTGACTAATTAATATGCAAAACACAGTTTGGGAACTGCTGCCAAAGACAAAAAGAAAAGTCACTGGTTGAAATGAAACAACACTGAAATGACTGCCAGAGAGAGAGTAAGAAAGATTCAGAATTGGATAAAGATGTTGGGGTAGGGAGGCTAAAGGGTAGATTTATAAGTTTTACTGCTCCTAGAACTCAAAAAAAAAAAAAAAAAAAAAAGGTAGAATAGGCCAGGCACCAGAGATCACACCTGTAATCCCCACATTTTGGAAGGCCAAGGCAGGTGGATCACTTCAGGTCAGGAGTTCGAGACCAAGCTGGCCAACATGGTGAAAACCCTCTCTCTACTAAAAATACAAAAAATTAGCTGGGTGTGGTAGTGCATGCCTGTAATCCCAGCTACTCAGGAGGCTGAGGTGGGAGAATCACTTGAACCCGGTAGGCATAGATTGCACTGAGCAGAGATTGTGCCACTGTACTCTGGCTTGGGTAACAGAGCGAGACTCTGTCCTAAAAAAAAAAAAAAGAAAGAAAAAGGTAGAATAGCATAGAAAGTCTCAGAGTGCCTTGCATGTGGTCAGGCTAAGGTGTCATTCTTACATACTAAATACCCATGTGCACATACACACGTGCAAGTGCGTGAGTGTGTGTTTGTAATATTTTATACATTTCTTATTGTTACTGTTGAAAAGATTTGAAAGCCTCTGGTCAAAGGGCAGGCTACAGAGTTCTGAGCTCAGAAACAGATTGTTATTGCTTGTCTAGAATGACTCAGTGAACTTAGACCAGATCTCACCCTGCCTTTTTGCAAACCCTAGGGTGATTCAGCAAATGTGGCTGTAATCAGCAGAGGGTGAGCAAACTCAGAGACAGGGCCGCTGCTCAGTGATCGACTCAGAGCCTGGAGACCAGTAGGCCTGCTGATCTACAGGGGGTGGTGGTGGTTTCCATTTCCAGTGGTGGCAACTGTAGCCTCGGTAGCAGCAATGGTTCCCATTGATTGTGAGTCTCTTGGGTAGCAAACTCTTTATTCTGTTCTTTACTTTCCTTATACCATTTGAATTTCACAGCAAAACCACGGGATAGCTATTATTATTCCCAAGATATGCACGAGAGAACAGGCTTCTGAGGACCAAATCAATCACACAAAGAGGGTTTTATGAGAACTGTTTATCAGGTGCTTAGAGAGAGGCAAGGCAAGGTACAATGACCCTTGCTCCTAGAACTTAAAAACTTGCTTTGAGAAGTTTGAGTCTGGAAAACTGCACTCTAGCTCATGAGGATCTCTGAGGAATAAATCATTTGCCTTCCTTCTCCCAGATCCTCTGACTCATTCAATTTCTCCCCAGCCAAAGGCTGGCAGAATGAAGAAAAGTGATAAAATTGTACTCTTTTCCCTGGTTAAAGAAAGGGACCATATTGGAAATCAACTCCCACAAGGAGAATTTTAATTGCAAATTGGAATATCACACCCGGCTTCAGTCAGTCAACACATATTGCCTATGAAAGCACTGATATTAATACCAACTGTTCACTGGTCTTTTACTATGTGCCTATCTTCATGCTAAGTAAGTCATGTACCTACCGTTTAGTCTTCAAAACTACCCTATGGAAAGGGAACTATTTTTGTCCCCATTTTCCAGATGAGGGAACCAAGGTGTGAGAGGATAGTAACTTGCCCAAGTGAGATGGCTGATGAGTGGTGGGACCTGGGCTTTGAACCCATCTCCATCAGACCCCAGAGCCCGAGCTTTTACCCACCAAACAATCATGACTTCTCCATGATGTCTGAGGTACCGTTTATGAAGGGGTGGGGATTAAACAAAAGTGTCAATGCCACTGCACTCTAGTCTGGGTGACAGACTGAGAGCCAGTCTCTCTCTTTTTTTTTTTTTTTGAGATGGAGTCTCACTTTATTGCCCAGGCTGGAGCACAGTGGTGTGATCTTGGTTCACTGCAACCTCTGCCTCCTGGGTTCAAGCGATTCTACTGCTTCAACCTCCCGAGTAGCTGGACTACAGGTACCTGCCACCACCCCTGGCTATTTTTTTAATTTTTAGTAGAGACAGCGTTTCACCATGTTGGCCAGGATGGTCTTGAACTCCTGACCTCAAGTGATCCAACTGCCTCGGCCTGCCAAAGTGCTGGGATTACAGGTTTGAGCCATCACACCCAGTGGAAACCCAGTCTCTTTAAAAAAAAAAAAAAAGTATCAATGATCTCTCTCTGCCTTCAAGGAGGCTTCAGCCCTATTGAGAAGTTAAGGAATACACGAATGGAAACATAGTTAATGATACCTTGCTGCAATTTAGGAGGGGCAGAAGGAGTATGAGGATTAGTGGCAGGAGAGATTGCTAGGGCTGGGCTGGGCAGAGTGAGTTGGGATTGGATGAGCACAGAAGAGGAGTTGGTCCTAGGGATAATGGAACAGACATTAGACTCCTTGGTTCAGAGCAGAGAGTATAGCTTCCTCAATTGAACAGAGTGGATCCCCATTTAGAAACTCTGAGGCCTTCAGCAAGTTATTTAACTTCCCTAAGCCTCAGTTTCCTCATCTGTGATATGCAGATAATATCCATCTCAGAGGGCTGCTGGTAGGATTTGGTGTATCTAAAGTGCTAGGGAAAAGGAGGCATCTACTACTTTCCCCTCTACCCACTAGGTTTAGTTCAGTTTTCCAGTAGGATAGGCTTGCTTCCTGTATTTGACTTTACCACTGAAGATCTTAGAAAGAGCTCTACCTGCTGTGAGAAGCCCTTCACCACACGTCTTTGCTTGAGGTTTGTCTCTCCATCCAAGCTGGCAGTTTCCAGATGGCATATCCCGCTGGGGTCCGAGGAAAAAAGGAGGAGTATGTCTGCTGGGACAATCTCGTTGCATTTCATTTGGATGAAGTCTCCCACGCGCACATCCTTCCAGCACTTCTGCACGTAGGTCTGCTCTTTTCTTGGGTGAGACAAAGACGGGGTCTGAGTGAGCTTTAAGTTTCAACTAATGGGAGAATAGAGGAAGGTCCCACCAGCACCTAACTATCCACCAAGTCAGCCTGTCATGAGATTGCCTTGTATTCTACCTTACTCCTGAATGACCACCTCATAATCTCTCTGGAATAGCCAGGCATAATCTACAGAATCTCATTAGTACAGATCTGTCTTTGGGCGCGGTAGCTCACGTCTGTAATCCCAGCATTTTTGGGAGGCCGAGGTGGATGGATCATGAGGTCAGCAGTTCGAGACCAGCCTGGCCAATATGGTGAAACCCCGTCTCTACTAAAAATACAAAAATTAGCTGGGTGTGGTGGCGCATGCCTGTAGTCCCAGCTGCTCAGGAGGCTGAGGCATGAGAATTGCTTGAACCTGGGAGGTGGAGGTTGCAGTGAGCTGAGATTGCGCCACTGCACTCCAGCCTGGGTGACAGAGCCAGACTCTGTCTCAAACAAAACAAAACAAAACACAAGGCAACAAAACAAAATCTGTTCTTATGAACATTTAAAATTTTTCCTGACAGCCAGTTCTTGACCAAGTCCTGTGGTCAGCCCTTGCTTCCTTACAAGAGAAAAATTTTAAAAGAGAAGGTAACTGTGTTGTCATATTAATGTGGTACTACTCTTAATATCCACCATTTACCAGAATAGCCACTTATTACCAACGAAAATAGAGTTTCAAGGAACTGGGACTTGGGAAAGATTGGTTTTGATTATCAGGAGAGTGATAATAGGAAAGGCGAGGATATCTGCCACTGTCCAGGAAGATCCGGAGCCGCACTGAAATTGAACACTCTGGGCGGTCAGGGAATTAGGAAGATGCTACCAGGAGTTTTGATGGAATGAGACCTCACAGCAACTGTGGAATTAGAGGGCCGAAGAAATCTGAGGAAATCTGAGGAAATTATTTTATCTTCCTATCCAATTTATCAAGCTGAGATAATAATAGTGACAGGAACAATGACACATTTAGCATTTCTTACCTGCCAAGCGCTCGTGTTAATTCACATTTCATTTACTTTGCATAATAACCCACAGAAGTAGATATTATTATACCCACTTCACAAATGAGGTAATTGGGTCAAAAAGAAATTTTTCAAAGTCTCACAAAAACAGAGCTGGAACCTGAACCTGGGTCCAGCCTGACACCGCTTGGGTATACTGTCTCCCTGCAGGTGGTACCACAGCCTCAGCCTTCCTACCTCCAGCTAAGGAACTCCACACTTCTCAAGGCAATGCATCCAATGCATCCTTTTTTTTTTTTTTTATTTTTCCAAAGTAGTTGTACCATTTTGCATTTC
>NW_012115932.1:4505858-4561505 GCF_000951035.1 Colobus angolensis palliatus
TGGGAAAATCGGATGGAGACATTGACCGTCTGATGATTGCAGTTCAGGTGTGGGTGTTCTCTCTGCAGACAGGCCCACTTCCAGACTGAGAAGGATTCTGTGTGTTTTGTGCAGAGGCCATGGCCATGCTTCTCAAAAACACTTTTTTTTTTTTTTTTTTTAGACGGAGTCTTGCTCTCTGTTGCCCAGGCTGGAGTGCAGTGGCACGATACTGGCTCAACCTCTGCCTCCTGGGGTCAAGTGATTCTCCTGCCTGAGCTTCCTGAGTAGCTGGCATTACAGGCGCCCGCCACCACACCTAGCTAATTTTTGTATTTTTAGTAGAGATGGGGGTTTCACCATATTGGCCAGGCTGGTCTCAAACTCCTGACCTCAAGTGATCCTCCTGCCTTGGCTTCCCAAAGTGCTGGGATTACAGGTGTGAGCCACCTCTTCTGGCCGCATTCTATTTTCAAAGAGCTCTCATTTCAGAAAGCCTTCCTTTTGCCTTAACCAAATATTTAAACAGTTCTGCTCTTCCAGGTAATACGGTCTATTCCATCTTCCACCATTCTTTAAATATTTTAAGGCATTCATCAGGTGTCCCATGACGACTTTCGGGCATGCCAAGCCAAATTTAACTTTCCAGGTGCCCTCAATTATTCCTCATGTGACACAGTTTCACGATCTGTTCCGGAGGTGTGGGCTCATCTGTCTGCATTTGGAAATGTCCTGCTTTAAATGTGGGATTTGAAACCAAACTAATATCCCACATGTGGTCTTTCTAACTGAGCCCAGCTGACTTGAAGCTGGGTGCCTCTGAAGGCAGCCAGACCTGGAGAGGCAGGCTTTCCTTTGCTGGGCTTCTCCACTGATGCTGAGCGCCTCTGGGCATGTTTCTGTTTCTGCTGGAATCTGAGCTGCACTGGGCATGACACGTCTACTCTTCCACAGAGAAAGAGTCGTGAATAGAATTCCACTTTTCTCCTTTGGCATCACAAAAGTCCCTGAGGAGGAAGAGGGTTTTTGTGTCTTCCTCCCTTCCTAGAGGCCCTCTGGAGAACCTCAGACAAGTCTTCCTAAGATCTAATCTTCCTGGTTATAAAAGATCTTCTCAGAAGAATTCCCCAGCCGCCTGAAATAAAGGTGCTTCCATTTGGAAGGCCAAGTCTATAAAATAAACAGGGGCATTGGAATTGGGGAGCAACTTTAGAACTCGAAAGAACCCCAGGGTTCTGCGGAAGTGCTCCGCGGCTCTGGGAGCTCAGTGCTGCAGACACAGTTAAATGTCATCCAAATGACTATTGAGACCCCTCTGAGACCCCAAAATCCTCAGATTTTGGGGGTGATGTATCTGTAGCATTTTAGTAATAATTCCTCCTTACATGCGAAAGCACATGACAGGTTTCCAAGCACCTTTCAGTTGATCAGCTCATTCTGTGCTTCCACTCCACCCACATCACTTTTCTTTTCCTTTAAATTTTTGTGGGTACATAGTAGGTATATATATTTATGAGGTACATGAGATGCTTTGATACAGGCATGCCATGTGTAATAATCACATCATGGAAAACAGGGTATCCATCCCCTCAAGCATTTATCCTTTGTGTTACAGACAATCCAGTTGTATTCATTTAGTTATTTAAAAATATATAATTGCATTATTATTGACTATAGTCACCCTATTGTGCTATCACATACTAGGTCTTAATCATTCTGTCTAACTATTTTGTTTTGCTTTGTTTTGTTTTTTGGTGTCCATTAACTATCCCCATCTCCCCCTAAGCCCTCACTTTTACTTTTTATGAAGAATAGGGGCAGTCACCCCAGATTTGTTTCCCTGTGCCATTTTGGAAACACATTCGATTATTTAAACATTTGGTTGTTTATTTATATACTTAGGGTGGAAACTCCTTCACTAAGAGTGCCATTGTAACTGTCAAACACTTTATGGTCTCTCTGCTGACTCAGGGGATGGTTTTTTTTCTTCAAGGTAGCCCCAAGAAAACCTGTTAAATATCCAAGTATAAGGCTACTTATAGGCACTGGAATGGTCCATACTCTCTGTGAGAAAAGAATCTCATAGGGTGAAGGAGAGACTGGTTTTCTTTTTTCTTTTTGAGAGAGTGTTTTAAAATGTTCTTAAATATTATAGCAAAATTGTCCCAAGGAACAAAAAATGTATCACTCATTCTGTCTTGTCTTCCTCTTTTTTTTTCCCCCTGCTTTTGCTTCTGTGTCCTACTGGATAATGCCTTTGGGGATGTGGGGTATCAGCTGATTGCTATAATTTCAGCATTCTTCCCAGTATTTGAGATTGGATTCAGGGAGAACACCTTCCACTCTGAGAAATCCTGATCGCCAACCTTCCCAGAGCATACCAGTTTTGAAGGTTTTGGTAAATATTAGTTGGCCAGTATCTGCATACAGAGGCATATCAAAGGCAAGGCCAATGCACCTCCACCCATGAACACTGAATCTCATTCTTCCCCTTTGTAATAAAGGACTGCACTGCTTATTCTAGGATGTAGGTTATAAAGGTGCTGCAAGATGGAGTGCCATGGAGAGGAGCTTATGGCATATGTGTTTTTCCGAGCTCTCACTTCTACGAGCTGGGCTGGAGTATTGCCCTGTCAAGTCCTGTCATTAAGTATCAATGGAGCCACCCACAAGTGGTAAGTCAGACTAGTCTCTCTCTTCTTTACATTACTCACTGGATCCCAAGGAGGTCACTGCTGTACTGGTCATAATTGTCTGTCTTTCCTTTAGACATAATCCTCTCTTCCTTAGGATCGCCTGCAGTGGTGAAGAAATATTCTCAGTCACTTTTGTGGGTTTACCTTCCCGGAGACAGAGATTGCCCAGTTCCAGGGATGCTCTTCTCAAACAGAAGCACACATACCTCCAGGATACCCTGGTAGGCATCTAGGAATAATAAAGCTATGAGAGCCATATGACTTTGGGGGCATTCATTAAAAAAGAAATTAGGGGAAAGAGTTTAGTAGTTTGGCTGGTAAAAATTTTGAAGAATTTTATTTATAGTAATTAAACTTAGTTATGTTATGGAATCAGAGGCACATTTTGTAGGAATTTTAGGGATTAAAAAATGAGATCAGGGACATTTCCTTCTTGCCCTGGGCCACTTTATGCTGTTCTCTTGAATCTCTAGTGTCCACTTTGTCTCCTCCACTGTCAGGACCATGTCTGCAGAAAAGTCAGGGATGCACACGGCCCAAGGGGGTTCAGTCAGGGGAGGTGATGACTGGCCGAATCCTGCTGATGCAGAAAAGCAGCATGCTCCTGCGCTGAGTGAAGCCCGGGGAAGACCACCAGCTGGCCAGGACCCACCAGCAGAAGTCATGCTCTCATTAATCCAGCCTGTTTGAAACAGCTGCCCCAGGTGGACACATACACACACGCTGGATTGTCCCCCTGCTAGTGGGTCCACACCTGGGAATGACTGCTATTTTAGTTTTATGCGATGTTCACTGCTGTTTAAAAATCAGACAAATCAACATGGCCTGGGACGATGACTCCATCTGGCAGATTCTGCCACAAGGAAAATTAACTAGTGCAGTGCTAAACGGCTTTCTGAGAGGAGATAGGGATTATTAAGAGGATGCCAACTGGATGCCATCGGGGAGCAGGTCAAAGGGAAAACAGAGGGAGGAGAGGATGCTGAAGGCTCCATTTCTCAAGTATCTGGATTTTATTAAAAGAGTTCCAGGCAACTAGTGGAGAGGGAATTTGTCAGAAGTATTAGTTATCTTGCGGAACTTCCCATTCCACATAGGATGATGAGCTGACCTGGGCTATCCTTCAGGAAGCTCAAATGCCAGCCCAGAATGCTCAGTGCCATGTCGCTAACCCAGGGTGAGAGAGGAATGCCGGATGGAATGACTGCAGCATAGGGATTGAGAGAGGCTTTGAATCCTGGTTTCCCTGCTTACAACCTGTGTGACCTACAGATCACAATGGGGTTGGGGAGGTGGATTAGACTTGCAGGGCTCAGGGAAGCACCAGAAAGAAACAGCTGAGGCCAGAGAAGCGGCAGGGGGTGGACGGAAGGGGGTGACCAGGACCCCTGGATGGGCTAGAAATAGTGGAGGACACATGTAATATTTACCAATCTGAGAATCTCTAGATATATCTGTGGAGAGCTGAGGATTAGGGTGGGAGGACTGAAGTCCTAAGTAAGCAGATTGGAGCTAAATGGCATGTCATTGGGACATTTTTATTAATGGGACCTCATTCATACCCAGAAGCTAGAGAGGGGTGGAACATTTGGGTTACATTAATACAGTATAAAGTTCTTTACACTAGGAGGATGTTTGAAGCCTCAGGTCTGGGGATAACCTACTCCTGACCTTTCTGACCATGTGGTGGCAGTAAAGAAAGCAGAACTGCGCATAGAATGTCACCAGTGATGGCCATGGAAACACTATGCTTCAGAAGACACAGAAGTCGCAGGTGCCATCCAGCAAGGTCATAGCCACAGGGTACAATTCTTCAGATTGGGGGTATTCAAGATCATGAATTGTCTCCCAAATGCTCATCCTTTAACCCCTGCAGATCCAAATGCTGCCTTTCTCTTTTCAATCCTGGGCACTGGACACGATGGTGCACGTCTTGTTGCCACACTTCCCTGCATATTAGCATCCTATTTCCTAATTGTCGTGTGCATCTTCCATTTTAAAGTATGTAAGAAGCTTGCTAAGAGCTGCAATGATCCTGGGTCTTATATTTCTATATGCACACAGAGTTGGGTATAGTGTTTTGCACATGGGGGAGTGTTCAGTAAATATCAATTGATTCCGTGTATATTTTTCTTGAATACAGGTAGTAGAAAGGCAGTTTTTCATAACCTTTGGCCATTTTAACATCTATCTTTTTTGTTGTTATAGATACCCTAGTGGAGACTTCTAATAATGATAAATTAAATTATTAGCTTACATGTATTGAGTACCTATAATGAACCCAACATTTAACCTCTATTAAAGGTTAGCTGCCTAGTAATGAAATAGCTTTTATTGTTATCATTATCCCTATTTCACAGATGATGAAACAGGCTCAGAAAGTTATCTAACTTGCATAAGGTCACACAGGTGTGTCTACAAGGACAGATGAGTGATGGTGGTGGGAGTGACATGGCTCAGCATGGTCTCGTGGCTCTGTTTGGAGTGAGGCAAGAAGCTGATTGAGCCTCAGAAGAAGGTGACATAAACCTAGCAGAGGCTGGGTTGAGAACAGGAGCCTCACCTTTTGGAATTCTGATTTCCTTAATGGCAAAACAGAGGCCATAAATCCTCACTTGCGGACATAAAAATCATGCCTGATTACAAGAGTGCAGAGCAGCAGGGATACCTGAATTCTTGTTTTATGACTCTCCCACTCAGTGAGTTTTGGGGACGACCTAAAGCGTTCTCTCCTGAAATGACAAGCTGAATTGGCCCAAATGGTTTATGGCCTTCTGTGAGCACAGGGTGAGGCAGTGGGAGTAGCGTGGGCACCTGCAAGATGGATGCTTCAGAAAGGAGCCTGGTTTGTCGGTGCAAAGTGCAGAGGAAAGGCCTGAGGGCTGGATGCAATGATCTGCTGGTCTGTAAGTCCAGCCAATGGCACTTTTCATAGCCAGGCTTCAAATGATAATGGATGTTTTTCTGTTGTCTGCATTTTTCAGAGTCCTCCCTGAGGCCCATTTTGTTATATTATTAGAGCTTGGAGTCAAGTTCTATGGTTAAAGATTTTTTTTGTCTTCTTTCATGCAGTTCCAAACTCCAGCCAGTGGTCATTCTTTCTTACTCCTCTTGGGTTAAGCTCGTGATGACTTCTTCTGCCTATCAAGGCTATCAAACTCTCCTTAGCAATGTTTAAGCTAACATTTTATGAGTGCCACAGGATGCCAGGCACAAAGCTAAGCCTTTTACAAGCAGTAACTCATTTAATACCTGCAGCAACCCCAGAATATAGTTTTAGGGTGAAGATAGGCTTGTGACTGTATTTTGATGTTCAAATAGCCCTGGTAAAGCTTAAATTCTGCCTGGTCAATCAGTTCATCTGCTTTGGGGGTTTCCTTGAGGGCTGTTATTCAGAGGAAATATTAGTACCAAATTGCAGCTTTATTAACAGCTGTACAAATACGATATTCTAATGTAGAGTCTATGTTAAGAAGTTGAGTTGGACCAAGTGGCTGAGGCTATGAGCCAGATGAGGCCATTTACATCCTTTTTCTGAATCTAAATCTTGGTGTGGGTATGTTCAAGTGAGCTGTGGATAGAAAGGAAAGAAAGACGGCTAACCCCTAGAGAGGTCTGCTAAATTCAGATTTTAAAATCCTGCCACACAGACTAGCAGGAAAAAATGAGAGCGCAAAGCATAGATTTTGCTTTTAAATCATTACAACCCTGTCCACTGGTATCTGTGGCTCAGTGAATGTCCTTGGCTTTTACCAATAAAACTAGCAATTCCACCCTTGTATGTGTAGGACACACAGCAAAAAAGATGAAGGCTCATGCTGGGGTTGACATTGAAAAAATTAAGCTTGAGATGATTGGAAATACAAAAAAAAAAAAAAAAATTACTGGCCAGGCATGGTGGCTCACACCATAATACCAGCACTTTGGAAGACTGACCGAAGTGGGAGGACCACTTGAGGTCAGGAGTTTGAGATCAGCCTGGTCAATACGGTGAAACCCCATCTCTACAAAAAATACAAAAATTAGCCAGACATGGTGATGCATGGTGCATGGTGGTGCTACTCGGGAGGCTGAGGCAGGAGAATCCCCAGCCTGGGAGACAGAGGTTGCAGCAGTGAGTCAAGATTGCACCACTGCACTCCAGCCTGGCCTCAAAAAAAAAAAAAAAAAAAATTACTTAGTACTACTTACAGTGCAGGCACTGAGCTAAACAATTTATAAAGATAATCTCATTGGATCCACGTGACCCTGGGAGTTAGGTGCTAGTATGGGCCCCATTTTATATAGGTTGAAATGGAGGCTCAAGTGATCAAATATCTACATAGGCCACACATTTGGTAAATGGCAGCTCTGAGAAAAGCCCAGGTCCCATGTCTAAGCCCTCCATGCCAAGCATCCAGTAAGGTCATTGCTTTACTCACCCTGTGGCATTGCATTTTGAAGTTTATTTCTGTAGCTTCTTTATTTTCAAGCCCTCCTGCATGTCATCTTAACACCTTTTCACAAAATATGCCAGAGAGATATCATGATCACTATTTAAAGATGAGACACATGGGTCCCCAACTGCTTAAGTGGCTTCATTTAGGTCATGTAGTTAATTAGTGACATAACCAGGATCAGGACCTCTGGCTTCCTCCCTTCTAGGTTTTTCTGAGGACACGGGTGCAAAAGGCAACTCACAGACAAAAGAAAACAGGTTGCAGGCCAGACTAGGCCCTCGGTGCTACACTGTCAGAAAGCTGTTTATTGTGGCAGCCGCCTGACTTACAGAAGAGAGATGCTCTAAGTCTCGGTAAAAAGTCAGATTTAAAAAAAAAAATCTAACCTGTATTATTCTTCCCCTAAGTTTCTATCATTTCTTGGTCCTGGTCTTTCTAATACCAGCAAAAAGCACACATACAACATTTCATTGACACAGGAACAGGCTGTGAGCTGAAATATGTTCCCTCTGCCTGGTTAAATGTTGCTCCGCCTTCAGGGCTCTCCTGAAGTTTTACCTCTTTACTGAAAGCTTCCCTTGGCCTTGATGGTTCCTGCAGGTGGGTGGGTCACCACATCCTCTGCACTTCTGTGTCCCTTTGCAGGTAGGACATTGTAGCTATTTGTAAGTTCCTCGTGACCCCTAGACTGAGAGTCCTTTGAGGGCACATAAGGTTTGCCATGGCAATGCACACACTAAGTCTTGAATTAATATTTGCTGAGCAGATGAATAAGTGAGTGACCAGCTGCTGAAACTGTGGAGGGCTTATGTTTCATTACATTAGGGAACAAAAACCACCCTAGATTCCCCCGGTTCCCATTCCCTGCTCTGTACTGCATCTTTTCTGAATACAAATAAAAATTTACTAAGCTGGATGGAAAAACACGAACCTCTTGCTGGTATGGTTTCTAAATTCATTAAACTGAGCCCTGGGAGAAACTAAACTAATACAATTCTGAAGCTAATCTCTCCTCGAAGTCATTCCATAAATCTGATTAATGGGTCACCTTTAGACCACAAACACAGTTGCTATATTAAAAGAAAATGCTCTAATGGGATTGTAATTCTGTTAACAAGGCTTCTGCTGTTTGCAAAAAGACATTTCCTCACAGCCTAAGTCTAGGCTGGATGATGCATGGGCTTAGGTCATGAGCAAAATTCCAAGGGCTCTAGTATTCAATTGCACAAAAATGGAAAAAAAAAAAAAAAAAAAAGCATCAGTTGCTCACATGTGTAAATCTGAGATGAAACAAATAAAATGGATAGGGCTAGGGCATGAGATGTAATTTCTTATGTTGCTTCCCAGAAAATTGTCCTGTTAGATCTTGTATTCTTTTCCTGACATCTGCCATGTGTCCTTGATATGGCAAAAGGATATGTCTTTTGGCATCCATCAGTTAAGATAATAACTAACACTTATCTATTTAATAGCATGTCCTAGCTTCCTCTGCTGGGGTCTTTCATAGAATCAATCCACTTCAGAGGTGGAAAAACTTTAGGGACATATAGTATAGAATGTCCAAAGATGTGTATATTCCTGTTAATATGTGGAAAGCAATTTACGAAGAGTCAAGGCTCAAAAATATTTTAAAGTGATAGTGTTGAGGACATTGAGGTGGCTTCTCCAACATCTGTTCCTCATTCTATTGGAAACTATCTCATTTTAAAAAAAACTTTGGCTTTTACATCTTCCCGGAATGGCCCATAGGCTTTCAGGGAAGCTGACTTCATGCTGGGCTCTGTGGGTGGGGCTGTGGCTCAGGTATTATAACCTAGTTAGTACAATCCCATCTCTTGCCTCTAGGGACCAGTTCAGGGATGAGCATGTGAGGTCGCTGAGATGTGAGGAGGGTCTAGGGAATAGTAAGCTTCCTTGACCTTCCAAGATGGCTACCAGAAGTGTCTCTCTTTCTCTTTTCGTACATGTAGATGTACGAAATTACATGTAGATGTGAGGGCTGGAGCTGCTGCAGCCATTTCATTGCCATGAGAAAAGTCTGCCTGAGAGTTAAGATGATGCTGAGGAGGGCTGAATGAAAAGGACTAGTGAGAGATGGATCTAGGACGCTGATTGAACCATGCTGATCGCCCTTCCACCTCAGGACATTTGTAGTGACTTAAGCCAATGAAGTCGCTTCATTGTTTAAATCTGTTAAAATGGAAGTTTCTCCTACTGTGGCAAAGAACATCTCAACTGACAGCTGGGTTAAACAAAACTGATAGGCTACTTACTGAGGGTCATTCTAGAACCTTTATTCTATTAATGGGTAAATTTATTTGGCTATGGGTTCTGTTCTTTCTTAGTGCATTTCACAGGACAAGATCTAGTCTGACTCTCAAATTTTGCAAAAGTAAAAACTGAGGTCTATATATTTAAATGACTTTCCTAAGCTATTAATAGTCTGAGATCTGGGCCTAGACTACAGGCCTCTGCCTCCCAGGCCTGCATTCTTAACTCAAGGTCATACCCTCTCTCTGGCCCTTGAGGATGAACTTCAAAAGAAGAACCTAGGGCCAGAAGTGATGGCGTGCCTGCAGTCTCACCTACTTGGGAGTTTAAAGCAAGAGGACAGCTCGAGCCAAGTTCTAGACCAGCCTGGGCAATGTACCAAGACCCCTGCCCCTACCGCCCATCTCAAAAAAACACCAAAAAGAAAAGAACCTTATTATTCTTTTGCAGAAACTCCAGATTTATAGAATATTTTGAAGCAAAGTTTGCAAGTTTTTGGGCTCATAAGCAAAATAGAACTTCAGGTTCAAAAAAATAGGTCTGAAGTGTTTGAAAAAATTACATCAGTTACAAAGTAATATAAAACCAGTTAAAAGTCAGGTTATTTCAAATAAAAATATTAATTTTTAGCTGCCCTAATAAAGCTCAATCTGGCAACACTAGGCCTATACTTCTACATAATAACAATTAGCAGGAGCTAAGTGACCAGCTCTGCCTCCTGGGATAAATGCATGGCCTCTCCACTTTGCCATAGTCACCACCATTCCCTGTTGCCTCCTAACACTGATGCCAAGTGTCATTGGCTGTTTATCAGTCCAAGAGTAATATTGCTTTTTAGAAGCTATTCAGTCAATTTAATTACCTATCTGGTCCCTGTGGCCAATTATTTTTGTATACTTGAAAAAGTAAAAATTCCCAAACTTAGATATTAAAAAATATTTCCAAAGCCCAGTAAATTTAAAGCAACACTGCGTTAATCAAAGATGAACAGGTTTCTTTGCTGTGTCCATTCTTAGTCCTTCATGGGCTATGGGTCCATTGGAGGAGGGCCAGCATATATAATTTGGCCATGCACATATTTTTTCAGAGACTATTTCTTTGTCACTGTTATTCCACTGAAAACACTTTGGGAAATACCGCTATGAAAGCTTCATGCTCCTCCCTACCAGTGAGCTGGTGGACTAATGCTTCTTTTTTCTAGATTGTTATCATCTTGGTTTCCCAATATTCCCTGGGAGCTGTTTTGGAAACAGAGCAATAGCAGCCTGGCCTAGGTCCAGCCAGCTCCCAACAGAGGTTAGTCTGTAGTCTAATCCACACAGATTATTCCCAAGAACCAGGCCATGATTCTGTGATATTCTGGTAGAGCCAGGAGAACAGGACCAGGCTCACTGCAGCCCACGTGCATTCCTTCCTGAGGGCCCAGCTTCCTGGCTCGCCACTGTGTATATTCCATGAAGGAAAACAAGAGAGTAAGGTGGAAAACAAAAAGTGACTGTGGATTGGTGCCAAAAGAAAAACAATGCTTTCTCGGCTAGGCGCAGTGGCTCACAGCTGTAATCCCAGCATTTTGGGAGGCCGAGGCGGGCGGATCACGAAGTTAGGAGATCGAGACCATCCTGGCTAACACAGTGAAACCCTGTCTCTACTAAAAATACACAAAATTAGCCAGGCGTGGTGGTGGGCACCTGTAGTCCCAGCTACTTGGGAGGGTGAGGCAGGAGAATGGCAGAACCTGGGAGGTGGAGCTTGCAGTGAGCCAAGATGGCGCCACTGCACTCCAGCCTGGGTGACAGAGCAAGACTCTGTCTCGAAAGAAAGAAAGAAAGAAAGAGAGAAAGAGAGAAAGAAAGAAAGAAAAAGAAAGGACAATGCTTTCTCAAAAACTGCCTCTTCAAAGAAAGGCATCACACCTCAGCAGTGATTTCATCCTCTGTAATTTTCATATTCAAAGGTGAGGAACGACTAAATCTTAACTCTGGCTGTCCAGTGTGCTCACAATATTCAAGACAATTAGATCTAGCTGGGGAAAAAATTACCCTTCAGATAAATTTTTGTAAACGTGCAACTGTGTCCCTCCAAGCAAAGAGACGAGAAGCTCATTTGCTGCTGAGGGATGAACACGGAGTTTCTTGCGGGGGATTCTTTGATGATATTGGTAAATATCATCTAAAGTCATTGTATTAGATACTCATCTTGGAGGTTTCCCCTGGCTACCATTTTCCAAGTGGAGTTTGGCTCATAAACCCTCTCAGCAGCCAGCTCCAAGCTGGCCACCTTTCAGTCCCCTGGAGAAGAGAACCCCTCCTTAGAAGTAAGCGGTGCCTAAGTGGCTGGAGTACATACCTTGAAGCAAGCCGTTTTCATTCTAACAAGGACCAGAGCCAATGCGGAATGTCTGCTGAACTGGGGTGAAGAGTAAGACGGAATGAGACTGCCTAGGGTACTGCTTGTGAGACATGGATGTTTTCCATGTTCAGCAAGAAGTCAAGCTCCTACTTGCTAGAGACTCGATCATCTTAGGCTGCCAACTGCTAGCTCTGAAGGTGCTTTGTAACTCTAGTCTCTCTGTGAGCCCAGACTCAACTCCCTTGCTTCTTTTAGGACTACGTGGGTTGTCACAAAGTTAAGACACACTCTTACTCTGTCTTCTTTCCTTGCCAAGTGAAAGCATGTCCTATCCTGACAACCTAATTTAGTCATTTGCTCAATGGAACCTTTGTAGAACAATGACATGTATAAAATGACATTAAATAAATGTCTAATGACATCAGATAATCCAGTCATCCTAGAGTTTATTTCTTCAGATTTCAACTCACCCTAAATAATTAATATTGCATCAGTGTGCTTAATAATATGAGCACTTACACAAGTTAAAACAAGGTTTCTCAGCTTCAGGACAGGTGGTGTGCAGTCTTTGCTTTGGTTGAGACAACATCAAAGATAACTCTCAAAAACAGTTAGTGATGAAGGAAATATTGAGTTTTACATTCTAAAAATAATGCAATTTCAGCTTGCATTTACTGAGCATTTGTTGTATATCAGATATAGTGTTAAGCATTTTCTAATAATTATCTCCTGCAACTCTACAACCACCTCAGGAACGGTTCAAATTTTATGAATTACAAAATGAATTTCCGAGAAGGTTATATTGCTTGCCTAAAGTCAGGCAGTTAGTAAGTACTGGAGGCTGTTCAACCCAGGCAATGTGTCTCCTATTCTGGTTCTCCTAACACAATACTCCATCGCTCCCCTGAAAAACAGTGATGCCTCTTCCCTCCCAGTGTCCTCAACCAGCTTTAAATGTGCTCATGGCCACACACTGGGTTAAGAAGAGAAAAGAATACATGCAAAACTCTTAAATGTTAGACACATTTGAAACAGCGAAGAAAATGCTACATAATGAAGACCTCCTAGTTTTAAGAGACTGACTCAATCCTCCTTTTGTTTTGGATTGTAGACTATAATCCTCACTGTAGAGAACTGAACAGCTTCCCTGAAACAAAATAATGATATTTCCCTACTCCATCTCTTCTACAAACAGTAACTGCAGTGGTAGCAGCCACAAAAAGATCAGGCTGGGCCCAAGACTTCCCCAGAGTTTTATGCTTTACCTGCTGTAGATGAGGCACTCTTGGTTATTGATGACTTTATCCGATTTGTACCTCCGGAGGTCTTCCCAAGCATCCTTGATGGCAGTGACTGCCAGGATCACACAGACTGGTATCATGTTAATCTCAGGCTGGAAAGCATTGACCACAGGGAAAAAATTCAGAATCGCAATGCCCACAAAATAGAGATTGGCAAACCGGTGTAGCTGCTCAAAAATGTTCTTGGGGACGAAGGACAACACGGTGTACTTGCTGGTCTTGATTTGATTCCCACGATGATGTCTGTTGGGGTTCTCTTTGTGAGACCATCCTTCAAAGGGCAGGTTAGAGACCACCACTCGTTTCTTGTCCTCTTTTCTTTTCCACCTTTTCCTCCCTTCCTTTTTCATCTCTGCTCAGTGTTGCCTTTTTAATTTTCATAATTTAATTTTCATCTTTTGCTTGCCTTCTCTGTTGAAAATTTTTCTCTCTTCTTTCGGAAGGATACTAAAAACGAAAAGCCAGGCTGCGAACCCCAGGGGAGAAACATGAGGAGGAAAGAGCCTGCAGAGAACAGGTGTGTATCCACCAAGCCACTTCCTTCTACTTGTTTGAGACTCCACCTGTTGGAATGTAGACGTCATCCACAGGTGTCTTCCTTTTCCACCCTGGGCAGCCAAGAACAGGTGTACCAACTCTGGGTCCTAAAACCTACCAGGTTCTAAAAGCAAGAATTTCAACCCAAGCAACTGAGGCTTTAAAATGGCAGACATTTTCTTGGTTTGGGAGACACTGCTTGACATCCTCCAAAGAGTTTCTCCTGAATTTAGTCTCCCAAGATAATCCAGCCATCCTAGAGTTTAATTCTTAAGCTTTCAACTCACCTTTAATAATACTGCATCAGTGTGCTTAATAATATAAGTGCTTATACAAATTAAACAAGTTTTCTCAGCCTCAGCACTATGACATTTTGACAGGATAATAATTCTTCCCCAGGGCTATTCTGTGTATCATAGGATATTTAGCAGCACCCCTGGATTTTACCCACTAGATGTCAGTAGTACCCCCCACTCCCAGTATGACAACCAAAAGTGTCTTCAGACATTACTAAATGCTCTCTAGGGGTCAAAATCACCCCCACCTGAGAATCAGTGAGTTAAATAATTTAGAAAAATAAAATGGAAGAAAAGAGACTCATCCTGAGGCTATGCTGATGAGTTTGCATAACCCATTTGCAAGAAAGAACACAGGGATGGTTTCTCTTACCTTTCATAAATTCTAACGTTGGAGCAGTTTATTGCTTTATCAAAGCGGTGTCTCTTGAAGTCTTCCATGCCATCTTTGATCATGATGACGAACAGGACAATGGCCAGTGGTAACATGGTGATTTCTCTGTGGAAGACTTCCATGGAAGGCATCCAGTTCAAAATCACCAGGAACAGGAAATAGAGGTTAGCCCATCTGGAGGGGCAAGCGAAGTGTGAGTAAACACTATGGAGAAGAAAAATGTACTTTCTCCCCCATTTCTTACCTACTATTTGGCCTTGATCAACTAAACATTCTCCTTCAGTGTCACCTCCAACATTATGGTAATGGCTTTGAAGCCAAACCCATCTAGATTTACTTATTATTTCCATAGATTATTGGGGTGGTGTTTGGTTACATGAATAAGTTCTTTAGTGGTGATTTGTGAGATTTTGGTGCACCCATCACCCGAGCAGTATACACTGCACCTAATTTGTAGTCTTTTATTCCTCTCCCCTCCTCACCCTTTCCCCCTAAGTCCCCAAAGTTCGTTTTGTCATTCTTATGGATGAGACTGGAGATGATTATTCTCAGGAATGGAAAACCATCTAGTTTTAAATTCTGTTCCTGTTATTTACTAGTTGTGTGATTTTTTTCGAGCTTATTTCCTCTTGCACAAAATGGGGATAGTATTATCGACTTTAAAGGGGTCCCATAAATATTACATGATATATAATTTTTGCGTGATACACAGTAGAGGGCTTTGGAGCATAGCAGTTGCTCAGTAAACGGTCACTTATAATAAGAATTACAATATTGAGGATTATATATAAGCACATAACTTTTAATTTAAAATGATCTCATACATTATCTCAAAAGAGTTGCTGATGTCTTCAAGTTTTCCAAGTGCATCTTGCTCTCTCTTGCCACAGTGCCTTGGCATGTGCAGGTCTGTCTGCAGGTCTTCTGCTGACTTCTGTCTGTCCCTTTTCACTCAGGTAATGTTGTCTCTCTTTCATGTTATACTTCAATTCCCTGACTTCCTTAACTAGGCCAAGATTTCCTTATTATTCACTATAATAGCACCATATACCTCTCCTTAGAAGTATCTATTCTACTTACAACTTTACATCAATTTATATAATTAAAAAACTAATGACTGTCTCTTTTACTAGACAATATATTCAATAAGGACAGTTTCTCTCTGTCTATTTTTTTATGTATCTCTAGCTCCCAGCTCACGGCTTGAGACAGAGTAGAACCTGACAAATATTTGTTGAATTAAAGAATGAACAACAAAAACTTCTTAAGATAAATGTATTTGGATATTAAAGGAAAGGCAGCCCCCAGAGGGTAGTATCTCTGAGTTTATCTAAGTGGTAAATACTTGTTTAAAATATGCATTTTTGGCCAGGTGTGGTGGCTCACTCCTGTAATCCCAGCACTTTGGGAGGTTGAAGCAAGCAAATCCCAGGAGTTAGAGACCAGCTTGGGCAATGTGGCAAAACCCCATATCTACATAAAAGTACAAAAATTTGCTGGGCATGGTGGTGCTCACCTGTGGTCCCAGCTATTTGGGAGGCTGAGGTGGGAGATTCACTTGAACCCAGGAGGTGGAGGTTGCAGTGAGCCGAGATTGCGCCACTGCACTCCAGCCTTGGGAACAGAATGAGACTCTTTCTCTAAAAAGAGTATTGTTCAGATAAGTGGATCTGTACCTATGAAATTGCTCAAAGAGGTTCCGGGGCAGGAAGGTAAAGAGGGTGTATTTGGTTGTGCAGGTTCTGTTGCCGGGATATCTCCTGGAGACCTCTTCCCAATCTTGATGGAATATACTGTTGTTGGGGAACACGACCCGCTGCTGTGTCAAGTTGTAGCTCTGTCTCCCTTTCTCAGGAGAGAGCAGAGGTGTGGTTTCTGATGGACAATCAGGGAAGCCATCTCTGACTCTCCACTGCCACCGATGCCACGAAGAGTCCACTGAGAGGGCCATTTCCAGCAGCAGGCTAAGGTCTGAAAACAGACGCAGGAGGAGCTATGTTTAGGAGAAACATGCAGCATGTTAGCCTGTTCACTTCTGCCCCATCCATGCAGGGTAGACACTGAGAGTAGCCTCAGCCCACACTTTCACCTACTTCTTTGTAACTAAAGGTCACTAGATCCTGACCATTTGCTTCCCTGCTGTTCCTAAAGATAAGATTTCTGACATTAGAATCATAAGGATTTTAAGACTGAGTTTCTGATGTTAGAATCCCTATGTTTTAGGGTGACACGCTAAACAAATAATCACATAAATAACATGCTCCTAACAGTGGGATATGTGCCATGGAAGCATTGAAATGGGTGGGACATGCTGTTGGCCTAGTTGGGGCTGTCAGGGATAGCTAAAGTGTGGCTTGCTGGGCTAAGATGCTGCAGGTCAGAAGTCTAGCTCTGGTTCAGTCCTAGTAGGGAACTGTCCCTTCACCTTCAGCTGATCTCCAGCTTCCTCACTGTGAAATGAGGAACACTATTCTTACTATAGTTTTTCCACAAGATTTTTCTGAGGAACAAATTGGATAGTACAGAAAAATATATTGGGACACATCTTAAGACAAAGGAAAAGGTACCTATTTTTTAGGTTTTCTTTAGCGCTAACATTTTCTGATACTGATGACATTTTGCAGAAACTCACCTGTGGCTGAAACCTCAAAGGAGAGTGGTAAGTAGAATAGATGGGACAGGTTCTTTCCTAGGAAATTTGTCCATAAGGTGACTGGACTGTGCTACTGTCCACTCAACTGGCTTTTCTTAATGTAGATGGCTGGGGGTGGGGATAGGGGATCTCTTCCTTTCTCTCCATTCCATTTGGTGGTTTCTGAAACTAAGTACTTGATCAAGCAGATGATCTGCCCAGGTGGCAAAGAAATGCTGCTTTATAGCACATCAAAAAGCTTGTCCACCACCATCAAGTCAGCTTCATCCCTGGTATGCAAGACTGGTTCAACATACACAAATCAATAAACGTAATTCATCACATAAACAGAAACCATTACAAAAACACATGATTACCCCAATAGATGCAGAAAAGGCCTCTGATAAAATTCAACACCCCTTCATGCTAAAAATTCTCAATAAACTGGGTATTGATGGAAAGTATCTCAAATAATAAGAGCCATTTATGACAAACCCACAGTCAATATCATACTGAATGGGAAAAAGCTGGAAGCATTCCCTTTGGAAACCGGCATAAGACAAGGATGCCCTCTCTTACCAGTCCTATTCAACATAGTATTGGAAGTTCTGGCCAGGGCAATCAGGCAAGAGAAAGAAATAAAGGGTATTCAAATAGGAAGAGATAAAGTCAAGTTGTCCCTGGTTGCAGATGACATGATTGTATATTTAGAAAACCCCATTGTCTCAGCCCCACATCTCCTTATGCTGATAAGCAACTTCAGCAAAGTCTCAGGATACAAAATCAATGTGCAAAAATCACAAGCATTCCTATAAGCAATAATAGACAAACACAGAGCCAAATCTTGAGTGAACTCCCCTTCACAAATGCTACAAAGAAAATAAAATACCTAGGAATACAACTTACAAGGGATGTGAAGGACCGCTTCAAGGAGAACTACAAACCACTGCTCAAGGAAATAAGAGAGGACATACACAAATGGAAAAACATTCCATGCTCATGGATAGGAAAAATCAATATCGTGAAAATGGCCATACACCCCGAAGTAATTTATAGACTCAATGCTATACCCATCAAGCAACCATTGACTTTCTTCACAGAATTAAAAAAAAAACTACTTTAAATTTCATATGGGATCAAAAAATTAGGATTGTCTTGGCCTGTATAGCCATGACAATCCTAAGCAAAAAGAACAAAGCTGGAGGCATCATGCTACCTGACTTCAAACTATACTGCAAGTAACCAAAACAGCATGGTACTGATACCAAAACAGATATATAGACCAGTGGAACAGAACAGAGGCCTCAGAAATAATGCCACATGTCTACAACCATCTGATCTCTGACAAACCTGACAAAAACAAGCAATGGGGAAAGGATTCCCTATTTAATAAATGGTGTTGGGAAAGTTGGCTAGCCATATGCAGAAAACTGAAACTGGACCCCTTCCTTACACCTTATACAAAAATTAACTCAAGATGGATTAAAGATTTAAAGGTAAGACCTAAAACCATAAAAACCCCAGAAGAACACCTAGGCAAAGCCATTCAGGACATAGGCATGGGCAAAGACTTCATGACTAAAACACCAAAAGCAATGGCAACAAAAGCCAAAATTGACACATGGGATCTAATTAAACTAAAGAGCTTCTGCACAGCAAAAGAAACTATCATCAGAGTGAACAGGCAACCTGAATGGGAGAAAATTTTTGCAATCTATCCATCTGACAAAGGGCTAATATCCAGAATCTACAAAGAATTTAAACAAAATTCCAAGAAAAAAACCAACACCACCATCAAAAAGTGGGTGAAGGATATGAACAGACACTTCTCAAAAGATGACATTTATGCAGCCAACAAAAATATGAAAAAAAGCTCATCATCACTGGTCATTAGAGAAATGCAAATCAAAACCACAACGAGATACCATCTCATACGAGTTAGGATGGCGATCATTAAAAAGTCAGGAAACAACAGATACTGGAGAGGATGTGGAGAAATAGGAATGCTTTTACACTGTTGGTGGAAGTGTAAATTAGTTCAGCCATTGTGGAAGACAGTGTGGTGATTTCTCAAGGATCTAGAATCAGAAGAACCATTTGACCCAGCAATCCCATTACTGGGGATATAACCAAAGGATTATAAATCATTCTACTACAAAGACATATGCACACGTATGTTTATTGCAGCACTGTTCACAATAGCAAAAACTTGGAACCAACCCAAATGCCCACTAATGATAGACTGGATAAAGAAAATGTGGCACATATACAGCATGGAATATTTTGCAGCCATAAAAAAGGATGAGTTCATGTCCTTTGAAGGGACATGGATGAAACTGGAAACCATCATTCTCAGCAAACCAACACAGGAACAGAAAACCAAACACAGCATGTTCTCACTCATAAGTGGGTGTTGCACTATGAGAACACATGGACACAGGGAGGGGAACATCACACACCGGGGCCTGTTGTAGGGTGGGGGGCTAGGGGAGGGATAGCATTAGGAAAAATACCTAATATAGATGACGGGTTAATGGGTGCAGAAAACTACCATGGCACAGGTATACTTACGTAACAAACCTGCACATTCTGCACATATATCCCAGAACTTAAAGTTATAATGATGATTAAAAAATATACTGCTTTACCCAGGAGTTTCCAGTTTCTGAACTCTTTTAAATAAAGCCAACAAGCAAACTCTCACGGTTCTTTTTGGCCAAATTTTTCTTAAAGACCCAGATAGATATTATTCAAAGGTACATTTTATAAAGTTAGAAGTTGTATATAATAGTCCTTCTTATGTAGTAGGCTTATAGGATAATTTTCTTTTGAATAAGTGGATGAGTGAATGTCAAGTACTATTAATCTTACAATGAATTACCCAGACTGTCATGGTAAATATGATCGCTTAGGAAAAAAAGTTTTATTTCTAGTTTAAATGGTAACATTTTACTTTCTTCATGCCCATATGATCTGACCCTCATCATAATTCTCCTCATAGCTTTCATCAATCCAACTGATTTTCAATCCACAGACCCCAAGGCTGCAGGAAGCTCTTCAGAGACTAAGTAAGCCCTTGTAGCAAGCATGAAAAGGTAAATGTAATTACGGATGCCTATCATAATGTGACCAAAAGCAATATTATGACATTTAGCAAGCTGGAAATAATATTGTGTATCTTCTTTGTTATTATAAAAAAATGCACCAGCCAGGCACAGGGGCTCACACCTGTAATCCCAGAGCTTTGGGAGGCTGAGTCGGGCGCATACCGAGGTCGGGAGACCATCCTGGCTAACACGGTGAAAGCCCGTCTCTAATAAAAATACAAAAAATTAGCCGGTCGTGGTTGCGGGCGCCTGTAGTCCCAGCTATTCAAGAGGCTGAGACAGGAGAATGGCGTGAACCTGGGAGGCGGAGCTTGCGGTGAGCCGAGATCGCACCACTGCACTCCAGCCTGGGCGACAGAGTGAGACTCCATCAAAAAACAAACAAACCAACACACACACACACACACACACACACACACACACACACACACACACACACACTTTCATGGATTTCTTTTTTACTGCAAAGGAAAAGGAAATGAAAAGATCATGAATAGCGTTGAAAATGCAAATGAGAAATCTTGCCTTGGTTAATGCCATCCATATCAGACTTCTCTCTCTATTAGGTAGTAAGATCTTCTTAAATCAAGAGATTGGATTGATGTGGGAAATGTAGTTATTTTCGGTGGGGTAGGATTAAAAGTCCATTTATCATAAGAATAGTCTTTATTTTTGTTTAAGCATGTAAAATGAGCTTCCTTAAAAATAAAGCAGATACAACTTGAATGTCAAATTGGTGAATGAAAGTTTGATGAGGAACTAAATATTTATATAGTTTCAAAGTATCTTCCCCCAGTATTATTCATTATAATGATAAAAAGAGTCACAGTGGAGAAATGTGGCAGACACCACCTTACAACAGAGATCAAAGCAAGTATTGAAGCTGTCCTCACAGGGTTAACAAGAATTCTGGACAGAAATACAGTTATAACTAAACATTAATCAGGTTGCACTTTGACCTACTTCCTTGTAACTGAAAGTCACTAGATCCTGACCATTTGCTTCCCCATTGCTCCTAAAGATAGGATTTCTGACATAAGAGTCATAAGGGTTTTAAGATCGAGTTTCCGATGTTAGAATCATAAGGCTTTTAAGAATTGCTGAAGATGTTTTTCAGATCCTGAAGTCCAGTGAAACAACTGACACCAACCCATTTGAGGACCCCACATAGGAACAGAATCAGCACGAGGACAGTTTCTTCATCTCTCTGTCCTATGATTTCACCCTGCACTCTTCGACCAATCAACAATCTTCACACTTCTCCCTGTTCTAAAACTCTTATAAACTTTAGCCCCAAACTCCTCACAGAGATGGACTTGAGGTTTCCTCCCATCTTTTTATTTGACAGCCCTCCAATTAAATCTCTTTCTCCTGCAACTTGACATCTTGGCATATTGATTTGCTGCACATATTGGGTGCTGGACTTATTATGGTTATAGTATCACAAATAATGGGATACAATGACATCTCTTGCCTCCTGACATGATGCATTGAGAACACGAGTTTCCTTTCTGGTAGAAACATTAAGAAACCTCAAATTGGGGGGCTATTCTATAAAACAACTGGCCTGTGTTTTTCAAGTGTAAATGATCAAAAAAGGGGCAAAATAACTGTTTTTGATTAAAATAAAAATGAAAACTAAATGTAATGCATAATTCTGGGTTGAATCCTATACTAGAGGAAGATAAAATAGATATAAGGGGCATTCTTGGACAATGGGTGAAATTTGAATGTAAACTACAGTTAAGTGATAGCATTTTAACAATCTCAAATTTCCTGATTTTGATAATTATATGGTGGTTATATATAAAAACACTCTTGTTTTTAGGAAATTCACCCCAGAGTATTTAGAGGTAAAGGGTAAGATGTCTCCATGGGTCAGAAAAAATGTATATGCTTGTGTGTGTGTATATATATGTGTGTGTGTGTACATATGTGCGCACGTGTGTGCGTGCGCATGCACGCGCGCGCACACACACACACACAGTGGTATAGTCAGGGAAGGGCTCATGGGAAAAGGAACATTTATTTAAAGTTACCTGAAGAAACATAGGAGTTAGCTAGGTAGGGAGCTTGGGGAAGAGTGCTCCAGGTAGAAGAATGAGTTCCAGAAATGGGAGGAAGTTCATGAGGTGTTCCATAGAGCAGTGGTCTTCAACCTTTTTGGCACCAGATACTGGTTTCATGGAAGACAATTTTTCCATGGACAGTGGTTGGGGGATAGTTTTGGGATGAAACTGTTCCACCTCAGATTATCAGACATTCATGAGATTCCCACAAGGGCGTGACCTAGATTCCTTGCATGCACAATTCACGATAGGGTTGCGTTCCTATGAGAATATAATGTCTCCACTGATCTGACAGCAGGCAGAGCTCGCCTGCCACTTACCTCCTGCTGTGTGGACTGGTTCCTTACAGGCCATGGACTGCTATGGGTCCGTGGCTCAGGGACTGGGGACTCCTGGTGTAGAGTACATGGAACGGGAGACAAAGAGTGGCAGAAGTTGAGGCTGGAGAGACAGTCCAGGGTCAGATGGCCTGCTGAGGCTGTTATGCTGAGGGCAAGAGAAAGTCTGAAGAGTGCCAGGGAAATGACACATTGTGAGTGTGGATTCCAAGCGTCATTCTGGCAGAAGCATGTAATGGTGGGCTGGAGGGACGGAGACTGGGGGCAGAGGCAGCTCTTTGACCGACTGCTCCTTTCCCCTCCAAATAAAGTATTTCTTCCTGAGAGTGGAGCAGGAAACAAAGAGGGATTGTATAACCCCATTATCTGAGGTGTGGTTTATTGCTGCTTGCAGAAAGTTTAGGGTGGGGCACACCTGAAGAACTCCCTAAGTTGTAAAACCTTTGTCTCATTCTAGATTTTTGAAATGGCACTTCCCACTAGAAATAACTTGAGGATTACCTAATTTTGCTAATTCATACTCAGATCACGACTTGAAGTGATAATCCTCTCAAGCACCAGCCTTATTCTCTTCTGGGTACAATGTCATCTCGATGATAGAAGGACAATCCTATATGGGGGACCTTTAGCCTAATAAGCTGGGCTAACTTCAGTTTTTTGAGGAATTGTTTCTCTCTCCCAAACTTTCTCCACCTTACCTGGCTCACATTTCCAATTGACTCCGGTTCCTTTCTGTTTCATTTTAATGAGCCCAAAATGGAACCCCATCTCTAGCAAGTTCCATTTTCATTGTTAGGGGATAAATCAACTAGTCATTCATTGAATCAACAAATACTTATTGAATCCTTGTTTATTATATACCAGGTGAGTAAAACCTACCCATACATCCCTTTCCGCCTGAGCTTACATTAGGTGGCTGAGAGATTTTAAACACACACTTTTAGAAATAAATATATATTCACCAACCAGGAAAAGTGCCACTGTCAAAAGACAAAATCACAACAGGTTTAAAGATCTTAATTAACTTTATTTTTGGTTCTAAAATTGGGCAGCACTTCATTTCATAAAATATAATCAGCATTCCAATGAGCTGAACAGAGGAGATTGACTTTATAGAAAGGGCTGAAGAAAGCAGAAACACAAAACAAAAATGAATTTGTCATTTCAAAATTAGTTTCTTTGTAAGGCAGGAACAGGAAACAGAACAATAGAAAAATAATCAACTGGTTAACATCAGGTTATTTTTTTTGTAAGGATTAAAGGCAGGGGCAACTTCCTTTTCATACCAATTGAAACTGACCTAGTTGGGAAATTATGTCTGTCTCTTGATTTCTCTGAAGGTGGATAACAATTTAGTTTCAGTTTAGTGAAAGTGACTCCACTTTCATTTTTAGTCTGGTCTGTTGGGGCCTAGCTTTGTCCAAAACAATGGCCCCCTGTAATTTTTATTTAATACCATGAAAGAGAGCAGGGTGCAGTGACCACATTACAGAGGAATGGGACTTTGTCTCCCAAGAGGTGGGGCTTGAATAGAGATCAGGGAATGAGTGAGAGGTGGCTGAATGGAACACTATTGTGTGTATATGTGTGTGAGTGTGTGTGTGTGTGTGTGTGTGTGTGTGTGTGCTGTGTTTCTGTAAGTTAGCATCCTAGGAAGACAAAGCCATATTTGCAAGTCTTCTGTGGCTACAGCAAACGTGTTGACTTCAAGAATGGAGAGAAGACCCAAGTAGGCTAAAAAGCAGAAATAAGTCTTTACTTCAGAATTATTTTTCCTCCATGCCCAATTCTCTAAAAAGCGTATCAGTGGGTTAGGACTATGGGAGAAAAAAATCTATAAAATTAAGTTTAATGTATATGTCTATTCTTGATAAATAATATAAAACTCTGATATTAGAATGAAATAGAATTTAAGAAACTTTGGCCTTCAGTTAACCACAGGAGTTTTTAAATCACTCTACCCTGAGGGCAAGATGTGTAAATCTCAGGAAAAAAAAAGATTTCCTATTAGACATCTAGTTAGCAAACAATAACCAACGAAGAAGAAATAGTCTGGAGTTAGCAGATCTTCAAATCAATAATTATATCAGTTTTTCACAAATTATAATCATTCTTGAATCATCTTCTCAATTTTTACCACACTCAAATAGCATTTTTATTAAATGCAATGTATTTTACTTTAGGTGAACTCACTTCTCAAAAGCTTCAATTTTTTTTTTTTTTTTTTGAGATAGAGTCTCACTCTGTCACCTAGGCTGGAGTGCAATTGCAAGATCTTGGTTCACTGCAACCTCTGTCTCCCAGGTTCAAGTGATTCTCCTGCCTCAGCCTCCTGAGTAGCTGGGATTACAGGCACCTGCCATCATGCCCGGCTAATTTTTTGTATTTTTTTGTAGAGACAGGGTTTCGTATTTTGGCCAGGTTAGTCTTAAACTCCTGACCTCAGGTGATCCACCCACCTCGGTCTCCCAAAGTGCTGGGATTACAGGCATGAGCCACCATGCCTGGCCAAAAACTTCAGTATTAACTTTGGCTTTGAGCTAAATCTTAATACCAAAATGAAGTGGTTTGACAGTATTGATTTTTTTTTTTAATAGGCACTGACAGGAACTACTTTTATTAAAATAAAAACTGTTGATCCCTTATGACAACATTGGCCCATTGGCCTACACCTCTATGTCTCTATTTGCTCTTCTGGGAACCAGGTTCAGAAACATTACCACTCGCCCAGAAAGGATCAGTCATTTCCATTATTTGTGGTTTACCTACTAACGCAGGAAAGGCTGTTAACATGGTTTGCAAGTTTCTTCCCCTCAAAACAATAACAACAACAACAAACAGGTTTTTCATCAACCCTGAATTAGATAAAAAAATTCAGTGAGCCAGATTCCTATCCATACCCCCAAGCATTGTAGTAGATCAAAGAAGGATTTGTAGTAAAACAATCTTATCATAAATTTCTTATCCATTTTGCTTTTTCTACTTATTTTGATTGGATTTACTTGAGTAATGACCATCACTTAGTCTTTTACTGATTTTACCGAAACCTATTTACAGACGAAGAAACAAAGAAAAGGGGAATAGAAAGATTTCTCTGTAGAACTTGTCATTTCTTCCTAATCCATTTCAGTAAAAGCTATATTTACTAGAATACAAGATGTCCTTTTTTCACATTTTAATATTTTTGAAACTAGATTGTTTCATACCATTGCTATGTTAGTGTTTGCTTATTTACATAAACTCACAAAGTATTATTAAATTGATGACATTTTAGATTCAAAAAAGATATCTAGTTGCAGACAAATATGCCAGAAAACAGAAATCGCCATTTGAAAGACCCTCCATAAATTTTGTAGTTTGGACCTGCCCAGGAAAGTTCAGTGAGGCCTTCGTGGGAAAGGAGTAGTCTAAGCGGAGACCTTATTCTGCAGTGGAGTTTGGATAGACTAGAAGCCTTGAGGAAGGCTGAACTTTAGCATTCCCATTTGCACTGTACTCAGCTACAGGCATCTACATATAGCTGCTTGTATGGAATCAGTTCTTATGAGCACAAAAAAAGTGCTCTGTCCTTCCCAATGGGAAGACAAGAGCTGTGATTGTGCCTTATTCACAGGCTACAAAACATGTCCTATAATTAGGATGCCAGAAGCTGACTTCCTCTGGAGAGAAAGAAACATTAAGAAGAAATGTATGCAGGGTGGGGTGGGATGGGGATTGTTGTCTTTGGTTGGTGAGAGTGGGGACTAGTGGGAAAGAGAGAGTGAGAAAGAAATAGCAACCACCTAAAATAAAATTAATGAAAGGATGCAATTCTGTGGAAGATAATTAAAATACATGACAAATGTAATCCGATAGAATGGGCCTTTGTGGGAAAGGAGAGATGGGAGGGGAGTCCGTTCCATGACTCAAGCATCTTCAGCATGCCACACTCAGCCCCATCACTAGTCCTTAAGTCAATTAAAGCTTTTAACCCCTGATTGGTTTTCTCCTAGCTCCCCAACTCATAAGAGCTTTACTCCAACAGATTTCCAAACATGGATATTTTTTAAACAGACAAGAAAATATTTCTAGTCTGCCACATTATACTTCATCACCTACCAAGTTCATTAGAGTTTACAGTATCACAAATTATCTTGCAAGCTAGTCTCCAATTTGGTGTATTTGGAGCTCAGATTTCTCTCACGAACTTTACATCAAAATATCCTACTGCTTATTTGCCATTTCTACTTGTTTTCTAGGTATTTCAACTTTAACAATTCTAAAACTCTTGGATTCTCTCCAAAATTCACTTTAGTTCCAGTAGTACTCATTTCCATGAATAGCATCTCTGTTTACCTTAATGACTTAAGAGTAACCTTTGACTTCTCTTTTCATTTACTACAGTCAATCTATTTTTAAGTTTTATCCATTTTTGCCCTTTAAATATTTTTCAAATCCATTTGCTTCTTAACCACTGTGCCTGGCCAAGCCACTATTTTTAAGTGTAGCAGATACTGTTGAGGTTAATATATTGCAATCTTATTCGAAGGTATTATTAATTTTATGGTAGGATTTGTAATTATATATTTTCTCAATTAATACCAGAATTTTAGCTACTGTCAGGCAGAAGTTGTGAATTATTTGATGACAGAAGAGATCTTTCACACACTGGTGTACTAAAGACAGTTGGTCACACTGGTGTTGTAAAGGGATACCAGAACTGAAAGCAGGGTACAAGGTGAAATGCAGAGAGGAAAATCAGTGATACAGAGTCCTTGACATAATAAAATGGTTGGGGAGATGAGATGTATATACATGGAAAGGTACTGAATAGGCTACCAATGGGAAATTGAATGAATGGCAGACAGTAAGGACCAGAAATTGTTAAAGATGTAAGAAAACACAGTTGATGGAGAAGGACAAGGCAAGCATCTTGGGGAAGCAGAAATAGCCAATTAGTGAATCAGAGAGTTGAGTAGCCAGAGGCAGGCATGAGTCCAGAAAGCACAAGAATAGGCAAATGAGAAGCTTCATTTCTTATCCCCATGTCAGATTCCCTGAATCAGAAGTTCTGGGGATGAGGGTGGAAAGTCTGCACTCTTCATCAGCTCCCAGGTCATTTTAATGTAGGGGTTGCCAAATAGCAAATCTGGAGAGACACTGCCTTATATGCTCACCTATATGTTCTCCCCTGAAAACTCGAACTACCTTTTCCCATTTTCTTCCCTTTATTCTAAGTCTGATCTCCCAAGCATCTTCCTAATGAAAGGCAAAAGACAGAGCAGGCAATATTTCCTTTGTGAGAGACAGGTAAAATGAGATGCATAATTTCATTTTTAACATCCCTCTAGGCAGAAATGTGATTTCACTTAAAAATTGTTTTATAGATTCTTTTGGTATGTTTTACTGACAAAATAATTAAGTTGGATCTAATTAAAAGTAAATAAATCGCTCACAGAAGCTGGATGAATCAGTGCTGAGCTGAGAGGTGATAAAAGTTGTTCAAAGTTCATGAAGCTGAAAGCAATTAAAAGACAATAGTACACACCGACTGGCTCAGTTCACCTCAAATGCACGCACGGTCCATGAGTTACATACCAATTAGTACACCCTGGAAGAACCGAGGTGGGGGCAGGCATGGAGCAGGACCTGGGAAATTTTGGAGCAGCTTCCTAACGGGCTAGGCTTCTGGCTTAGCACAGAGAATGTGGCACCAGGTTTGTGAAATGGGGTGAGAAAAACTGATACTAGAGTGGCTGCCTTCAGAGTTTTCCTAGGGAAGGAATATTCTTTTAATCAGCATTTGGGGTAAAAGGCAAGGGGACAAGAATTAAGGAGAAAAGGAAAAGGGAGAGGGAAAGGGATGGCAAATTAGCTGGCAAAAGCATGAGAAATAGAGATAAGATGGTAGAAGGTTTGGTGTCTGTGTTGGCAGAAAAGGGCAGAGAGTTTTTTTTTTTTAAAGTCAATATTCACTTACAAATACGTGAAATATTATAATATGATATAATGCCCTTCCATGTTACTTTAAAATTGTTAGTGAAACTTCGCAAAATAGAGTTGTCAGCTATGAAAGGTATCATTTGACTGGGGGTCTAGAAGTCATGAAGGAGGGGCTGTCCCCTTCTTTGGCTTCAGGCCAAAGGGAGATGATTAAAGAAAAGCCACAGGAAAGAGTGGAGAATGAGAAATACAGAAAATTCTGGAAATCAGAATCAGCGATGGCTGGGAAAAACATAAGTCCCAGAGGAATTTTAGAAGTTGTGGGGTAAGTGGCATTGGATGTTCCTTAGGATCTGGGTTGGGGATTCAAGCGATTTCATCTAAGCATTAAAGGACAAGGTAAGCCAAGCCAAGATATCTGGCTTCTATATGCCACTAACCAGCTGTGTAGCCATGGACAAGTCATTATTCTCCCTGGGCCCTAGTTGCTTCCCCTGTAAAATGAGAGAACTGGACTAAGTAATCCTTAAGGCCCATATATATCTCTAGCACTTTCGTCTCAAGTTTAATTCTCACCTTGACTTCTGTGAAGTCCGGGGGATACATGACCATGATAAGAGACCTTTCCAAAGGGCAGACTATTTCTTCCCCAAACGGCAGCCTGGACTCTCCATAAAAGGTAAGTGATCTCACAGCACATAATTGCTAAGTGGCTGCTTTTTTCTCTTTTCAGAAATGGAGACCTTTTCATTCCTCTGTTTTGTCTGAGTTCCTTTCTTATATGTGCTTTGGACTGGACATTCTCACACTTCCAAAAAATAACACAACCCTCTCAACTTTATTTTTCCTCTTTTATCAGATTAATAATAACAAGATTGTCAAACGGTCTCCATGTTTCAAACTTCTAGTACCAAAGTAGGGAGGAATTTCAAGAAGGATCCAACTGTCTATTGAACATTGCCCCTTGGATGTCTTCCGAGAACGTCAATCTCAGTTTGTCTTCAAACAGCCTCAGTATCTTTACCCCTACATCTGCACTTGCCCCCTATTACCTTTCTCATGGAATGGCAACCCTACCCTTTCGGTTGTCCAAGCCTTTGATTCCTCTCTCACCTCTCATATCCAATCAATTATCAAGTCCTGTTGGTTGTAACCCATTACATGTGTGTCAGTTTGCTTCACTCTCCCCTGGACCCGTTGCCACACACCTGTCCAGGCCACTCTCATCTCTAGCTGTGCTTACGTGGACTCATGACTTGTCCCTCTGCTGCCAGTTTTGCCCCTCTCTGTTCTCTTTTCCACAGTGAAATCAGAAATATGCCACCAAACTCTAGATCGATTCATGCCATCTCCTTGTGTAAAACCCTCTCTGATTTCAATTTACCTCAGACAGCATAAGGAACAAAACTTTAACATAATTTACAACTCCTTCCCCTCATAAACTAGACACAGACTTTCTTCCCAGCCTTGTTTTTTGTTATCCTCTCTTTCACATTCTAGTCATAAGGAAATTATTTTATTTTCTTTTGTGTCCATCTTTCTCTCCCACTGACATACCATCATTACCAGCATGCTGTAACCCACTTCCCATGCTCAAAAAGCCTAGCTAATTTATGATTGAGGGGCTATGCATGTGCTCCACGATACTCTTCCTTATCCCATTTTAGCCCTTAGTTCTGGGTAGTGAGCCTCTGTACAAGTCTGGATTGAGGGATTCTACAAGCCAATCACCCTTCTACCCCAGAGCTGCCCGAGAACAGTCACTACTCTACCCTCTACAATGCCTCCTGGAAGCAGTCACCCCCTTCTACCCTAATGTCTCCTGGGAGCAGTTATTCTTCTATCCCAGTGCCTCCTGGGATTAGTCACACCTCTACCCAATGCCTTCTGGGAACAGGCACCCCTCTGCCCCAGTGCCTCCTGGGAGCAGTCACCCTTTTATTCTAATGCCTCCTGAGAACAGTCACTCCTCTGCCCCAGTGTTTCCTGGGAGCAGTCACCCTTCTATTCTAATACTTCCTGGGAGCAGTCACCCCTCTGCCCCAGTGCCTCCTAGGAGCAGTCATCATTCTATTCCAGTGCCTCCTGGGAGCAGTCACCCCTCTCCTGAGGGCTTCTTGGGAGCAGTCACTACTCTACCTCAGTGTTTCATGGGAACAGTAACCCCTCTACCCCAGTACTTTGTGAGTTCAGTTGCCACTCTATCCCTCAGTGCTCCTGGGAGCACTTACCCCTCTACCCTATTGCCTTGTGAGGACAGTCATCACTTTACACCTCCTTCCTAGGTACAATGACTGACACTAAGAAATACTTCACTTATTTGATAAACAAAAACAATAATTTGTAATTTAAAATTATTTAAAAATATTTCAAATAACTTTATTTCTATTATCTCATTTCATTTTCCAAATAATCCTATGAGGTAAGTTGGGCTTGTATTGTAATGGTTCTTTTCAGCCGTAGGCATTAAATTCCTCAGTCTCCAGTTAGAAGTAACTGTGGTTAAGGAACTTGAGAAATCATAATAGAAGTTCCCTGTTTTTGGACCAAATTTTGGGAGTATAACAAAAAACATTTTAAGCAAAACAACCAAGGCAGCATGCGAAATAACGTCAATATAAATGACACTTATTCATGTAATTAACAATGTGTATGATGCGATTTCACTTGAGACCTCCTCCCCAGAACTTTTTAATGCTTGTCTCTCCTGACACAAGAAACTTGAAATTAATTTTGTTTGTAGCTAACATCTGTTATGAAATATTAAAAATTATTTTGATTTTATGACTCAGGGCTATTGGATTTTTGGCCCCTTTGATCTGAGGGAATTATGAGAAACTGAAGTTTTGAGATTGGTGAATTATTGGGGAAGTGTTTTGAAACTCCTTTCCCATTACACAAGATTACAAGTTCTTAACTCTGCTCAGGAGAATTTCTGGCCAAGATACTTGAAACAGGATGCTCTCCTATGTCTCAGGAAAGGCTTTCCCAATAGAACCAGGGTACACGTCTAAGAACACAGTTCACCTGTGCTCAATATTCTTTATCTTTTAATAGTAGTTTATACAATCTCTATTTTCTATATACCATTTTTATTCTTACCTAACCCTTTAGTTTACTCTTTTCTTAAAAATGACTTGATATTTGCATATACTAGAACTGAATATATACTGGAACTGAAACTGTCTGGGTCAACTAGAAGATCTGCAGAAGTAAATTTGTTCATACTGGATCTTCATATGTGATGAAACTGTGGTTTGGAGGATATGATTGTGGCTAATTATTAATTTTTCCATATATTAGAGATGAATCTGATTGCCCTTCTGAAATATTTATAATAATTTATAATGTATATTATTACATATAGGGGTAACTTGGAGATTGTGGGTTTGGTTCCAGAATACAACAATAAAGTGAACATTGCAATGAAGTGAGTCACATGTTTTTTAGTCCCACAGTGCATATAAAAGCTATGTTTATACTATACTGTAGTCTATTGTGTGCAATAGCATTATGTCTAAAAAATACATAGCTTAATTAAAAAATATTTTATTGCTAAAAAATGTCAGTCATTATCTGAGCTTATAAAAAGAGTTATAAACTTTTTGCTGTTGGAGAGTTTTGTCTTGATGTTATTTGTTTTTTTCTTTTTTAGGCGGAGTCTCACTCTCGTCACCCAGGCTGGATTGCATGGTGTGATCTTGGCTCACTGCAACCTCTACCTCCTGGATTCAAGTGATTCTCCTGCCTCAGCCTCCTGGCTTGCTGGGACTAAAGGCACCCACCACAACACCCAGTTAATTTTTGAATTTTTAGTAGAAATGAGGTTTCACCAAGTTGGCCATGTTGGTCTCAAACTCTTGACCTTAGGTGATCCTCCGCCTTGGCCTCCCATAGTGCTGGGAATACAGGTGTGAGTCACTGCGTCTGGCTTGTCTTGCTGTTATGGGCTGTTGACTGATAAGGGGGGTGGTGACTGTAGCCTTATGAAATGTATTTCTTAAGTCATAAGACTTGAAAGTTGAGATTACTCCTTCATCCATAAACTACAGAATGAATGTTATGTTAGCATGCATGAAAACGACATTAATCTCCTCGTACATTTGCATCAGAGCTCTTAGGTCACCAGGGGCAGTGTTAAGGAGCAGTAACTTTTGTTGTTGTTGTTGAGAGACAGGATCTTACTTTGTCACCCAGGCTGGTGTTCAGTGCCATGATCATAGCTCAATGCAGTCTTAAACTCCTAGGCAACCCTCTCACCTCAGCCTCTTTAGTAACTGGGACTACAGATGTGAACTACCATGCTTGACTTTTTAAAATTGTTTGTAGAAACAGTTGCCTATGTTGCCTAGGCTGATCTTGAATTCCTGACCTCAAGTGATCCTTTGCCTCAGACTCCCAAAGAGTTGGGATTATAGGCATGAACCACTGTGCCAGACCAAATAGTAATCTTTTGAAAAAAAATTTTTATTTTCTTTTTCTGAGTAGTAGGTCTCAACAGCGGGCCTAAAATATTCAGTAAACCATGCCATAAACAGATGTGCTATCCTCTAGGCTTTGTTGTCCTAATTTACAGAACACAAACAGAGTAGATTTAGCATAATTCTTAAGGACCCTAGTATTTTAGGAATGGTAAATGAGCACTGACTTCAACTTAAAGTCACTAGCTGCATTCTTCTCTAACTAGAGAGTCAGCCTGTTCTTTGATATTTTGAAGCCAGGCATTGACTTCTCTCCAGCTATGAAAGTCCTAGATGGCATCTTCTTCCAATATAAAGTTGTTTGTCTACACTAAAAATTCATCTACACTAAAAGTCATTGTTTAGCACAGCCACTTTTACCAATGATCTTAACTAGATCTTTTGATGACTTGCCACAGCTTCTACATCAGCACTTGCTGTGTCACCTTGCAGTTTTATATTATGGAGATGGCTGTTTTCCCTTAAACCTAACGAAATAATCTCTTCTAGCTTCCAATATTTCTTTCTTTTATCTTTTTGTGTTGTTTTTGTTTTTGTTTTGAGACGCAGTCTTGCTCTGTCGCCTAGGCTGGAGTGCAGTGGCACGATCTCAGCTCCCTGCAAGCTCCACCTCCTGGGTTCACATCATTCTCCTGCCTTAGCCTCCCAAGTGGCTGGGATTACAGGTGCCTGCCACCACACCTGGCTAATTTTTTTGTGTTTTTAGTAGAGACGGGATTTCACTGTGTTAGCCAGGATGGTCTCGATCTCCTGACCTTGAGATCTGCCAGCCTTGGCCTCCCAAAGTGCTGGGATTACAGGTGTGAGCCACCACACCCGGCCTTATCTTTTGTTTTCTAATACAGGGTTTTGCTCTGTTGTCCAGGCGTGTCCAGGAGTACCGTGGTACCACCTCAGCTCATTGTGGCCTCGAAATCCCAGGCTCAAGCAATCCTCCCACCTCAGCCTACCAAGTTGCTGGGACTACAGGTGCAGGCCATCATGCCTGGCAACATTTTTTGTACTTTTTTTTTTTTTTTTTGTAAAGATGGGGGTCTCACCATTTTGCTCAGGCTGGTCTTGAACTCCTGGGCTAAAGCAGTCTGCCTACCTTGGGCTCCCAGAGTGTTGGGATTACAGGTGTGAGCCACCATGCCCAGTCCCGACTTTTCTTCTGCAGCTTTCTCACCTCTCTCAGCCTTTATAAAACTGAAGAAAGTTAGGGGTTTGCTCTGGATTAGGCTTTGGCTTAAGGGAGTGTTGTGACTGGTTAGACCTTCTATCCAGTGCTAAAACTCTCTTACCGGCAATAAAGGCCCAACCTTCTATCCAGCTCTATAAAACTGTCTTCATATCAGCAATAAGGCTGTTTTGCTTTCTTACCATTTGTGTATTCATTGGAATAGCACTTTTAATTTTCTTCACGTACTTTTTCTTTGCATTCACAACTTGGTTAACTATTTGGTGCAAGAGGCCTAGATTTCAGCCTATCTTGGCTTTCAACATGCATTCCTTACGAAGGTTAAGCATTTTCTAGCTTTTGATTTAAAGTGAGGGACATTAAACTCTTCCTTTCACTTGAACACTTAGAGGCCACTGTAGGGTTATTTATTGGCCTAATTTCAATGTTGCTATGTTCCAGGGAATAGGGAGGCCCATGAAGAGGGAGAGAGATTGGGGAACAGCTGGACGGTGGAGTAGTCACGATACACACATTTAGAGATTAAGTTTGCCACCTTACATGAGGGAGTTGGCAGTGCCCCAAAATGATTACAATAGTAACATCAAAGATCACTGATCACAAACCACCATACCAGGTGTAATAAATGACAAGTTTTAAAATATTGTGAGAATACCCAGAATGTGACTCAGAGACACAAAGCCAGCACATGCTGTTGGAAAAATCGTGCTGGCATCTTACTTGATGCAGGGTTGCTGCAAATAATTTGTAAAAAACACAGTATCTGTGAAATGCAATAAAGGAAGTTCAATGAAGTGAAGAGCAATGAAACAAGGTTTGCCTGTGTTATAATTAACATGGACATAATTTGTAATAACAAACAATAAAAATGAAGAGAGGTTAAGTGGTTTAAGGTTGCAAGAATAGTCAGTAGTAGAGTTAAAATGAAGTCCCCAGTGCGTAGCCCAGACACCTTGGCTCTTGATTTTTCTGCCTCAACGTGAACCAGAATTCCACTTAGGTTTACCTCCGTAGCCTGAGACATCTGTGATTGCCCTGGTTAGTTTGTTTAAAAATAACCTTTTTATTTTGAAGTAATTTTAGGTTTACAGGAAAATTGCAAAGATAATATAGAGAGTTCCTTTACCTGAGATTCTCCTAATCTTACATAGCCAGGATACATTGGTCAAAAACTAAGAAATTAATATCGATACATGACAATGAACTAAACAACACACTTTATTAAGATTTCACCTGGGTGATTTTTTTCACTTCTTAAATTAGAAAGCATTTCAAATTAGAGAAAAGTAGAGACTGGCCCTAGTGTCACAGTGACACATAGGCCTCAGGGCACCAAAAGACTCAATGAGTTAAAGATTTGTTGGCTGTTGGTTTGTTTTAATATTTCTTTATTCTTTTTTTCTTTTTCTTTTTTGAGACAGAGTCTCGCTTTGTCACCCAGGCTGGAGTGCAGTGGCTCTGTCTCGGCTCACTGCAGTCTCCATCTGGCAGGTTCAAGCAATTCTCCCACCTCAGCCTCCCTTAGTAGCTGGGATTACAGGCACCTGCCACCATGCCTGACTAACTTTTGTATTTTTAGTAGAGACAGGGTTTCGCCATGTTGGCCAGGCTGGTCTCAAACTCCTGACCTCAGGTGATCTGCCCACCTCAGCCTCCCAAAGTGCTGGGATTACAGGCATGAGCCACTGCGCCCAGCCCTCTTTATTCTCATCTGAAACAATACTGAGCAACTTTCTAATGTGAGTCACACTTCTTCTGACTCTTCCACTACAGTGGGATCCCCCAAATCTAGGACCCCATGAGTTGGTATTGCTGGACAGTGATCTAGCTTTTTAAGGCAGGAACCCTGGGCTCTTGATGACAGCCAATCACAACTTTCTCGCTCCAATTCAGATGCTGAAGAGGCTCTCTGGTTATTATGAGACTCATTAAATTGCAAGAAAGTAAATTTCTCAACAGAGACTTCCCATAGCCATCAGACAGTATCACATACTTTTTTCCTTTATTGCAATATGCACATGTTATGTTCTGAATAGGGTCACAGAAATCCAAGTACATCTTTCTGAAGAATAGTAGACCAAAGTTGTTAATCTGTTTTTTCTTATAGTAAAGAAAAGCCTATTAATATCAGATGAGTGGAAGAAAATCTATAAAGTCAAAATGACTAAGGATCTCCCACGAACAAGACCACAAACCCACAAAAGCAGAACCAGAAGAAAGAGAAGAGAAAAAAAAGAATTGGGAAGAAAGTAGAGACACAGGCTTCAGGATTTAAGTACTCTTGTGGCTTGAATGGCAAAATGCCTGTGGAGACTTGGAGAAGCAGCACAGTGATGAATCAAGCAGACACTACAAGCTTGAAGAAGAATGATAGACTGCTGTCCCCTGGCTGGAATGCCTGATGGGGGTTGAGAGTTGCACATGCCTCCAGGAAATATCCACCTTCAGAAGACTTAGTTTCTGAGGTCTAATTTCCCCGTCTTCATTAAACCTCAGTTGTTGGCAAGAGACCATGGATGTTTAGAAAAATCACTGGACATTGCTTTTTATATGCTCGTCTGATTGAGGCCACTGAGGCAGACCCACTGACATTCCCTGGTGTCCAGGGAGGTCGACAGCCACCACAACATTTTTAGGGTGTTGTTGAGGTTTTGTTGTCTGATTTTTAAAACAAAACTAGCATTCTTTCTAGGGGTAGTTTGGCTTATTATTCTAATATAGGAAATTGAGATAAAAGTAAATTAACACGTATAGGTAGCTACACTCAACCCCCGCTCCCTTCCAATCTCTAATAACTTCATTCTGTCCTTTCATGAGAGAGCCAAGGAGATAACACCCCATCTAGTGAGCGGATAATTAATTTCAATTTTCTCAATCTTTTTAGAGTTGTACATGTGAGGATTTGGTCACTTTTTACATCTCCAATATAATGTTCTCTGTCACAAGTGCTTCTTAATTGTCCAGGCTATAGATATGACATCTAGGCAGCTTTCCTTTCCCTTGGACCATTAGTAAGACAAATGGCTTTGCTGTCCAGCAGTGTGGGGTGGGGCTTTGTTGACTTTAGAATCATGTAGAGAAGCCTCTGATGGTGGCAGAAGGCAAGTACGGGTTTGGAATCTGTAATATCACAGGGTATAAATTGAGAAGAGAAGTAAAAGGCAAGTTTGAGTTAAATCTATTCCATCCTTCTGCTATGTTCCTGTGGCACTGAGACTTGTTCTACATCGTGATGGAAGAGCTGTCTATCTAGGGAAAAACCCATCCTGACTCATTTATCTTCACAATGACAACAATGCAAAGTTCTTGAATTCTCTCATGGATTAAAGACCCCTTAGAGACTGAGAGTCAGACAGTGTATATGGGCACCATGATAGCAAGCAGATAAATGATACACACCAGAGAGCCAGGCAATAGACCTGTGTACATATGCGAGTTAGTTATGTGACAGATATGGCCTTGCAAATCAGTACAGACAGACCCACCCCTTGGAAAATAGTGTTGAGACCATCAATAACTCATATAACAATGACAACAGAAACTTGTTTCTACTTCAACACAAAAACTAAATTCTAGGTGCATTAAAGATCTGCCTCATTGAGGGGTGAGGTGAGGAGTAAAACAAAATGCGAGAGCATATCCCTATGGTCTTGAGGCAGGGAGAAATCTCTTAGGGCACAGGTATCAATAAAGAAAAAGTAATAAATCTCACTACATTAAACTTTCTGTGCCCTAAACAACATGGAAAGGTAAACCACAGATTGGGAGAAGATGTTTGTAACATTATTAGATACACAAATTTGAAAAGGAAAAGATAGCTCGATAGAAAAATAAAAAATGACATGTATAGGTTTTTCACAGAAAAGAAACCTAAATATCTCCAAATCATACAGTTATTTTCAGCCTAACTAGTAATCAGGGACAAGTAAATTAAAACAGCAACAAAGTTATCTTGTTATACCATCATAAGACTGGCAAAAAATAAGAAGTCTAATTAAAGTTGAGATTTGGCAAAAATAAGATGCAATGGATACTTTCATACACAAATTTTTGTGATCACTTTGGGAAGAATATAGCTTTATTTATTTATTTATTTATTTATTTATTTATTTATTATTTATTTATTTATTTATGAATGAGACGGAGTCTCACACTGTTGCCCAGGCTGGAGTGCAGTAATGCAATTTTAGCTCACTGCAACCTCTGTCTCCTGGGTTCAAACAATTCTCTGACTTGGTCTCCCGAGTAGCTAGGATTACAGGCACCTGCCACCACGCCCAGATAATTTTTGTATTTTTAGTTGAGACGGGGTTTCACCATCTTAGCCAATCTGGTCTTGAACTCCTGACCTCGTGATCCACTCACCTGGGCCTCCCAAAGTGCTGGGATTACAGGCGTAAGCCACTGCACCCAGTCAGAATTTAGCTTTATTAAGCCACGTTGAAAGTGTATGTTCTTAGACCCAGCATTTTCACATCTATATAGATACCTTGAAGCAATTTGCACACATGTGCACAAGGAGACCTTCAGAAATATTAATTGCATCATTCAGTAAATGTTAAAAATGGAAACAACTTAAATGTCCATCAAACATTAGAATAAAAAAATTGTAACATATTTATAAAATGGAATATCTTATGGCAGTTAAAACTGTACTGTATCTCATGAGTAAATAGCACATAATAATCTTACTTAAGGTTAACTATTATTTTGGTGTAAGTACTACTATAAGCACTTTGCATGTCAATATTAATTCATATAACTCTGATAACAACCCTGTGATGGGGGTTCTATTAGCATCCCCATTTTATGGATGAAGAAAGTAAGAAGCAAAGCAAAGTTTAAAGGTCTTATAGCTGTCGGTGGCAGAGTTGGGCTGTAAAACAGCCCATCTACTCCAGAATTGGTGACTTAACACTATACTTGCCTCATAAAACAAACAGAATGCTGGAAAACAAAATGTAAAGTTGAGCAAGAAGTTGGGAAGACAATACATACATATGAGTCTCTATTATCTAGGGTTAGGTTCAGCCACATTTGGCAACTACATAAACAACAATAATAAGTGGCTTAAACAAGGTAGAGGTTTCCTTTTGACATAAAACAAATCTAGTGGTAGGTAGTCCAAAGCTGATATGGAGGCACCAAGGTCACGTGGGACCCCGTTTTTTCTGTTCCATCATCCTTAGCACTGATTTCCATCATTAAGTTGGTGTCATGAACCAAAGGACTATTGGAGCTACATCCACCTCAGTCATGTTCCACACAGGAAGAGGAAAGAAACGGGGGAGCAAAGCAAAAGATATACCTGTCAGCCAAGTCCCTTTAAGGAGGTTAGCCCAGTGACCTTTGCTGTGCCCCTATAGCTACAAGAGGGGGAAGATGTAGTCCTTTAGCTGGACAAATTATTGATCAGAATAAACTGCATGTTCTGTAAGCAAGAAAAGAAAATATTGAGTAGGCAACCAACAGTTTAGTTATAAATGCTATTTACATAAGGTTTAAAACAATGCTACATATTGTTTATGCAAAACTATATTGTTTTGAATTTTACATATATTTATGATAGTAGAAAAATATGTGTGGAAGTAATACCAAGTTTAGGACAACAGTTATGCTTGGAAAGGAAAGGAATTGGAGGGGAATACACTATAAACTTCAACTATATCTCTGACTGTTTTCAAAGAAAATCTAAAACAAAAATGATGTAATGTTCAAATTTGATTAGTTGGATAGAGGGCAAGGCCTGGGGTGTCTTTGGGGAGGTATGTATATCTCCAATCCCCTTCTTCTTCTTTTGTTCAGTTCTCTTTTTCTGTCTCACTTTTCTCTCTTCCTGCAGAAAAAGGTCTGAATACCTGAGAACTGCCTTCCCTGCTAAAACTTCAAGCCCTCAGTGAACTTGGGACAGTTTGTTCCCAAATGAAGCAGTTTTGGAGAGCACCTGCTTTAATAGTGATATGTTGGTTGAGAGCTTATCAAATATCACACACTAAGCTGAGCCTTTCACCAATGTGAATTTATTTAATACTCACAAGATCCCTGAGAGCTAAAACCATTGTTATTTCCATATTACAGAAGAGGAAACTAGGTCTCAGTAAAGTTAAATATCTTCCCTAAAACCCTACAACTCATAGGAGTGTGTTCCAGGTTGGAATCCATACTTGTCTGACTTCAGAACTAGGGCCCCAAACTGTCATGCTGTACTGAGATACTTAATGAGCTTTATTGAAGTCCAGTCACACACCCTGCTCCATCTCCTAGTAGACTTCTAGGAAGGGCTCTCTGGTATGTACCCAAAACTAGTCACAAGGGTAAGGTGGGGTGCTGAATCTGGAATGAAAACAGGTTGGATTTACCCTGTACTTGGTGGGATCTCAGTTGGGGGGCCACAGTGGGCCAGCCAGGCTGAGACCAAGGAGAAAGCAAGCAAGGGGCTAATTGCTCAGAGAGAGGATTTGGTCTAGAAACTAAAGAAATAGGAGGGCTACTTAAGCGTTTTGTTATTCATGGTCTTGCCTCTGCAGGGCAGAAAGCAGCAATGTACTTGAGATATAAACTTTGGCCAGGAATCGGATACATACACTGACGTCCCTAGTGCCATTTCTTTCCCAAATCTAAACTAGGTCATGGCATTAATCACTCTGCATTCTCCTTGTCTTAGTCCATTTTGTGTTGCTCTAACAACACGATGGTCTCAGAATATTGGAGACTGGGTAATTTATAAGGAAAAGAAGTTTATTTAGCTTATAGTTTTATAGACTGTGAAGTTCAAGGGCATAGCCCTGTCTTTTGGTGAGAGCTTTTGTGCTGCATCGTAACATGGTGAAGATCATAGGGGAACAGTACACACACACAGAGACAAAACCCCAGGAGTGTCCTGGCTTTATAAGAACCCACTCTCAAGGGAACTAATCAATTTTGTGAGAACTAATCCAGTATCATCATAGCAAGAACTCACTCACTACCTTGGGAATGGCACCAAGCCACCCAAGAGGGATCCGACCCCATGGCCCAAACACCTTTCATCAGACCCCATCTCCCATACTGTCACATTGGGGATCAAATTTTAACATGAGTTTTGGTAGGGACAAACCAAACCCTAGTAACCCTCTAGAGTGCTCCTCGTGGACAGGGACTACATCTGGTTCAAGCTCCACCACAGTCCCGGCACATAGCAGGAACTTGAATGTGAAATAAACAGATGAATAAACAAAGGAAAAAGTAAACTCAACAGGACTGAGGTTCATCAGAGTTTTCTGGACTGGGACTGAACAATTAGCCAACAAATAAAAAAAATTATTAGGTTAGTGCAAAAGTAATTGGGGATTTTACCATTGAAAGTAATGGCAATAACTGCAACTACTTTTGCAACAATCCAGTAGTTCCTGGAAGGCAAAGACCAATGCATGCTTTGCCTAGCTCTGTGCCCATAGTAGCGCTTGCTGAATGGTTGCTGAGTTAAATGGAGATGAGTTATTAAATAAAACAGAGACTTATAATAATAGACTGGAATGGAATCGGGCATTCAAGAGATCCATAAGAGCCAGTGACTTGTTTGAACATGATCTCACAACTTTAATATAAACAATTATCCTCATTAGGAAAAGTAAAATAATATGGCCACTATTTGGTCCAGTCTATGTGCCAGGTGCTGTTAAGTAGATTCTCTCTAATACTTACCATCACCTAGCAAGGGAAGTGTGATTATACCCATTTTCCAATGAAGAAACTCAGTCCCAGAAGGCTAAGCAACTTCCTGAAGCTCAGATTATAAAATACCCAGGCAGGATTTATATGCAGGTCTCCCGGGCCTATGATTCTGCCATCCCCAGAAAAATGAATAGAGCTATTATTGTGGTTGGACTTTTTCCTTTCACAAATGGAATTGCAGCATCAACAAATGACAGGAAAGAAGTTGCATTTCTTCCTTCAGTAAAGATTCTGCAATGTCCTGTAACTCCTCCCAAGGCATTGGTGATATTATGGCTACTCTGAATTTACTTGAATTGCAACTGCTAACCTAATTGTTTTCTGCTGGCAAATCTAGTGAACATAATATAAGCTCTTATTTCCCCTTGGTGTGATGTTATGAATTGGGATTATGCTTATGGGAACTCTTTGTATACTATAAAAATACCAACACTCATCATGAAAATAAATGAAGGGAAAAATAACACCCAAAATATGTGCTTTTGTAACATTTTTTAGAAAGCAAAAATGAAACAATGAATGTAAAGGCTATAGCATAATTTCTTTTCTTTCTTTTTAAAGAGGCTTAAAAAAACTGAGTGCAATGGAGTTTAAAATGAAAACACTGGCTTTCTTTCCTGGGAAATATGTCTCTTAACCATCTTCTTATGCACTCTTCTTTGCTCCAGGGTCCTCTGGACTGAATTAAAATTAAAGTCAGCTCTTTTACAACTTTTCTTATGAGTCAATATGCCTGAAAACTTCAATCAGGTGTTGGCCAAGAAATCTTGATCCTTGTTGTGTGATATAAAATATTCTTTGCAATTACTAGATTCTTATTTTGACAATTTCAGTGCAGTTTTCTGGAAGTCTGCATTTGCAGCTTTTCCTTGAATTTATAGCCCTCTCTTCCTGATAAGCTCAAACCATCCTTTCCTTATGCTGAAAATTCCTTCCTGGATGTCTCACCACATGGGTTCTTAGTGTTTCAAAGAGAAATGTTGCCTTGGTCAGCACCGTAGCTTTGGTAGAGAAGCATATAATTTGCATATTGCTTACAAAGGTTTGCAATCAAAAATTATTCCCTCCCACAACTAAGCCCATTGCTTTTTCTTATTATTGTTGATTACACTGGCCTGATTTCAATTCTCTCAAGTAATAATTGGTATAAGAGCTGATTGCAGTAAGTAAGCCTGTTGTAAATACAAGTTGGGGTTTTCATGAAGTATGTGCGTGTGTGTGTCTGTGTGTGTGTAAATATTTATAATACATAAGTTTAAATGTGGAAAGTTGCCAGTTGGGCCTTCACAGGTTGGAGACTGTGCACACATATTGCTTTTTTTGAATCACCAGACAGGATCTCAGAACATCTTGGGGTTCATGGACCCCAGTGGTACTCTGTCTTTATGGACTGTTAATACATCCTGAACAATGAGTATCCATGGGAAATCATGATGATGTTGACTTGATTTATAATATTGATTTTTATCAAAAATAAAGTAAGGTTTTGAGGTACAAAATAGATTCTTCTAGATATCTAATACTGCCATGTCAGGGCTAATGCTCTCACTTTTGCCTCATTTAGGCCCCAGACCATTGCCACAAGTGTCACTGCATAAAGGAAGAAGTATGACATAAAGAGTTCTGAACAGGTTGCTGCAGTGCCCCTCAAGATTTCCAGTGAAGCTTCTGAAAATTAAACTTTTAAATGTCTGTCATTTAGGCTAATCATTATTATTTTTAAAGTTGCAGATGACTGGGAGGTTGATGAGAGGAAAATGTGAGAGCCAGGTGGAAAAGGCTAAGTGGATGGGGCTACTGTGCTAGTCAGCTAAGATGGGCCACATTCAAGCCGATGAGTGGGTTCCTAGGCCAGTCCTGCAGTGAACATGAAGGAGAGCCAAAAGACAGGACAGATGTCTGAAAAGGCTTCTTTTGACTTTGTATTCCCTGATTACAATTCCATACAGGGCTGACATCTCTCTTGGCTCTTGGATTCTATGAGATGCTCCTGATTCCTTTCAATTTTCCCTCCTTTAATAAGACAAAATTAAGAAAGAACTCCAAAGCTGGCCCTCTCTTGCAGCCATTATGCCATTTTGCAAACGATTGGATCCAGACTACCTGGATGCAAATCCCAGCTCCGCTTCTTACTAGCTGTGAGTCTCAACCTCTCAGGATCTCGATTACCTTCTTCGTGTGGGGATGATAATAATATATACCTCTTGGGCTGTGAGGAGTCCGTGAAATAATATTTCTAAAACATTAGAACAATGAGTGCTTCATAGGAAGTGTTTGTCCTAAGTGGCTGTTAATGAAATACATCCAAGCAAACAAACACATTTCGGATAGCCCATGGGTTCTTATGAGTCTATTAATCTGGGTTAAAAATCTCATAATTTGTATTAAGATTTGTGTTTATACTCAGAATGGGATATTATTTCTTTGAAGATTACATTCCCTGGAATATCATCTGTATGAAGACTTAGAACCACAAATTAAAGACGAAATAATGACTTTAACTCATTTCCCCCTCTCCCATCTAAAATCAGGGGAAATTACTGTTGAGGCTTCACTTTGTATTCATTCATTCATACCATTGTGTGTTCTGCCTATTCTCTTCCCACGGGGTTGTTTTAGCACCACATGAACAGATCATCAGTTCCCTTATGAACTTGGTGGCTACTTTAGCTGCTCCCAAGAATTTCAATATTCATTCCAGACCAAACAGCCTTTCCGCTGGCAGTAAGCATGTCAAAACACAGGGGAAAAGATTCAGGGATTAAGAAACATCATAAGGCATTGAGAACAGGACTTGCCATACCAAATGGAGCAAATCTTATTTACAAATGACCTCTAAACTCTAAGATCAGCCCAAATAAAGAAGCATCTGTCATCACTGGGAACATCCAATACTTTTCACCCTGACAAGGGGCCTCCAAAGACTCGATTCCATTTCAATCTAATTGGGTCCTTGCCCTCTCCTGCTTCCCTCCAGCCATGTATAGCAAGCCAAACCATCTTGGGATGGAGAGCCAGCCCAGAGATGTGCGACACTTTGACAGTGGAAGCAGAGGGTGGAGGCAGAGGGTGGAGGCAGGGCAGCAGCTCTGCTAATTACAGAACAACCAGATGCATTGATTTCAGCTTCATACAGAACATACTGAGATTACTGTCCATGGAATCTCAGACCTTTCACTGATGGCTGTATTTAGATAGAACTTTTCCTTTCACCAAGGCATAGCACACACAGAAATCTTCCTGAGTGAACCAGCTAACCTATCTGTAGTTCATCTTAATGGCAGTGACCAAATTTTCTAAGCTACAAATGGACAAGTACGTGTGTGTGAGACGGACAGTGCCTATGTCAAGAGATGTCTTAGAAAATCTGGGCTGACTGGCTGTTATACCTTTTCGTACTTCTACTCATTAAATATTCATCAAGCATATACTAAGGTTGAAATGCTGTTGCAGAAGCTGGTGATATGGCATGAACTTGACAGGTGAGCCCGTTGCCTTCATGAAGCTTACATTTTGGTGGAGATACATAAAGAAAAAATAAACAAGATCATATCAGACTATGTTTACTTCTCTGAAGGAACACACAGGGAGAAGAGGAGGAGGATAACAGTAGCTAACTATTATGTACCAGGCACAATTTTAGAAATTTTGCTTGTATTAACTCATTTAACTGTCATAATCACCATATCATTTTGGTTATTTTCCCCACTTGGCAGATGAGAAAATTGAGGCAGAGAGAATAAGCATAATTTGCCATCAAATGGCCATGGCAACTTCATCAATTCAGTTGTTGATCAAAATTTTTTGTGTCATTCTTATTTTTCTCTCTCCCCTGCATTCTCTCTCTTGCTCTCTTTTCCTATATCTAGCCATATACAATTAATCAAGAAATACCATGTTCTTTACACTAATACATAAACAATCTCACGATTTCTTGCTACCTCCACTAATACTACCCTGATCCAAGCCACCATTATATCTCCTACCTGAGTACACTATTATTTTGCCTCCTGAGTCTGTTCTCGAAAAAGCACATGTATGTTCACTGTAACATGAGTCACAACAGAAAAGACATGGAATCAACTTAAATGCCCATCAATGATAGACTGGATAAAGAAAATGTGGTACATATATACCATGGAATACTGTGTAGCCATAAAAAAGAATGAGATTATGTCCTTTGCAGACACATGGATGGAGCCATTATCCTTAGCAAAGTAATACAGGAACAGAAAACTGAATAACTGCATGTTCTCATTTGTAAGTGGGAACTAAATGATGAGAACATGAGCACAGAGAAAACAACATACACTACGGCCTATTGGAGGGTAGAGGATGAGAGGAGGGAGAGGATCAGGAAAAATAATGGGTATTAGGCTTAGTATCTAGGTAATGAAATAATCTGTACCACGAACCCCATGGCACAAGTTTACCTGAACAGCTATCTTTTTATTTATTTTATTTTATTTTATTTTTTTAGAGACAGGGTCTCACTCTGTCACCAAGGCTGAAATGCAGTGATGTAATCATAGCTCACTGTAACTTTGAACTCCAGGCCTCAAGTGATCCTCCCACCTCAGGCCCCCAAAGTGCTAGAATTACAGGAATGGGCCAGTGTACCTGGCCTCATTCTTTTTTTTTTTTTTTAATACTTTAAGTTCTAGGGTACATGTGCACAACATGCAGGTTTGTTACATATGCACACATGTGCCATGTTGGTGTGCTGCACCCATTAACTCGTCATTTGCATTAGGTATATCTCCTAATGCTATCCCTTCCCCCTCCCCCCACCCCACAGCAGGCCCCAGTGTGTGATGTTCCCCTCCCTGTGTCCAAGGGTTCTCATTGTTCAATTCCCACCTATGAGTGAGAACATGCGGTGTTTGGTTTGCTATCCTTATGATAGTTTGCTGAGAATGATGGTTTCCAGCTTCGTCCATGTCCCTACAAAGGACATGAACTCATCCTTTTTTATGGCTGCATAGTATTCCATGGTGTATATGTACCTGGCCTCATTCTTAAAAATATGTCAAGTTATTTCTCTACTGCACTCAAAACTCTCCATTGGCTTCCTGGGGGTTTGGAGTAAAAGTAAAGTACCATAACTATAATTCTAACTATAAATTCCATTGTGTTTGTATCCCTTAGTTACTCTGCAGTTAATACTGACAGCCCTATACATTCCGGCCCCTCCTCTCTTCTCTGACCTTCTCTCTAAGTTCCTCTTCTCTCTTGTTCAGTCTGCTCCAGCCACAGTGGCCTCCCAGTTATTGTTAGGGCACACAGATCATGTACCCCCTGAAAGACTTCGAACCTGTGATTACTTCTGTCTTGATACCTGCAAACCTCCCTTGAGCACCTCCTGTTTCTTGCTCTTTTTAATGAGAACTTCCTTGACCATCCTATTTAAAACTGTAAGTTCCCTCTACTCTGAGCCTTTGTCCTCCTTCCTTGCATTTTTTAATTCAAAGCATTTATCATCTGATGTAATACATATTTTTATATTTTTTGTTTGCTTGCCATTGCTATCCACTACGTTAGTGTACACAATATGAAACAGACTTTTGTCTGTTTGTTCATTGCTTTTTCCAGAATGCCTAGAAGAGTTCCTTGTATGTAGGAAACACTAAATAAATATCTGTTGAATTAATGAATTAAGGAATTAAGGAATTAATGAATTAAGGAATTAAGGAATTAAGGAAGAAGACCTATTCCTCTGACTTAATAAAAAAGTTTAAGATTAAAAAAGATAATGATGTCTGATTTAGGAAAGAAATAGGAGAAAGAATGACTACAAAATAGACGAGGAAAGGAGGATATACTTACAGGGGAAGAATAATTTGAAGAGACGGCAGTCATAAAAATAACCTGAACATACGGAAAGTGAAATCTTTGGTTGAGTTCACTTAAGTTCCATCTTCACTGATTACCCCGCTTTACTCACTAAGAATGTCTGTGACTTGGGGAAAACTACCTTCCTCACTCTAGATCTTGCAGTAAAATAAGGGCAGTGCATGAATATTTAATCATCTCACCCAGCCCTAATTTTCTGGATACATCACAGGCTTACTATGGGATTCTTAGGTAGAAGATGCACTAGCCTGTTGCCATTGATTATTCTGAATGATACATTGGTGGGAAGAAATAGAGGGAAGGAAATGGCAAAATCTGTGACTCAGATTTTTTAATAATCTGGAAACTGAGGCCCTGAACCAGAAAGTTTTTGTTTTCTTCTTGATTATAGTTCTGTAAAGAGAAAGACGTGTAGTCAGGGTGGAGTATGGGAGTAGGAGAAGGCATTTTTGGAGAGAATAAACATGGAAGGCTAATCTCAATCATGGAATACGAGTCTGGGGAAGGTTTGCCTTTCCCAAACCACAGAACAATTCTAGGAAGCATCAGGAGCGCCACTGAGAGACACCCGAGTCTAATTCGGGGTGGTGCAAGTTCTGTGGCCTCACTAAGCTGTTGCTTCATAATATGGTCAGTGTCACTCTGGGGTGCTTTAGACCTTTTCTCTGCATGGTGAGTTTATTGTTTGCTCAAACCAGAGATAAGTGCAGGATTTTTCTTAGGAAAGTTGCCAAGTGTGCAAGCCCAGCCGTGTGGGCCCAGAAGAGAAGCCCAGACAAGACTATTGTATAACCAAAGGTGAATCAGGCCCAGGCATCAGCAACAGCCTGAGTATTTTTGGAAAACGCATTTTCATCTTCAATTTGCACCAGACCTGGAGTGGAGCTAAGTCATTACAAAGTGTTAGTCCTGTTCATCCCAGCCCTGGACAGCTAGCTTTGTTAAACAGATGCCATCAGGTGCTGTCTCTAGGAGGAAGGATATTCCAAGGCTGCTGCAAGAATCTAGTTCCCTCAAATTTGGCATTTCCTTATTCACAGCACACTGAAGTGACATCTTCCTGTCCTGAGAGAAGATAGAAGGTTGAAAAAGGAAATAGAGAGCAAGGGGGTGGGGGAAAAGGGGGACGAGAAAGTAGTGGAGGAGGAGGAGAGATGAAGAAGAGAAGCCTGCAAAGTGGAAGCTCTCATGTATTGGGTACTATGAAAGGAAAATGTCTTGGGCCCTTTCAAGCTGGGAACTACTCAGGGCAAATCTGCCTCCCATTCTATCAAACTCATCCCTCTGCTCACAGAGATAGATCCATATTCTGATTGCTCCCTTATCAGAAAGGAAGCAATAAGTTTCTGAAAGACTTATCAGAAACTCAAAAGAATGCAACCATTTGTCTCTCACCTACCTGTGGCCTGGAAGCCCCCGGGGGTGGGGTGGGGGCCTTGCTTTGAATTGCCCCCACTTTTCTGGAAGGAACGAATGTACTTCTTACCTATATTGATTGATGTCTCATGTCTCCCCAAAATGTATAAAACCAAGCTGTGCCCTGACCACCCTGGGCACGTGTCATCAGGACTTTCTGAGGCTGTGTCACGGATGCGTCTTCAAGCTTGGCAAAATAAATTTTCTAAATTAACTACGACCTGTGTTAGATTATCTGAGTTTATGGAACCTACTACATGTTAGTATTATATTGGACATTGTACACTGAAAGTATGAATGCTGATCCTTACAAACACCACAAGGGATAGGCACATCTATCATCATTTTCCACAGGAGAAAACTGAGACTTAGAGGCATGAGTGAACGGCTGAGGTCACACAGGTAGAAGTGGTAGAGCCTACACAGGCCTCCCTGATTCCAAAGCACAAGCATTTCCCGATATGCTTTGCGAAAACAAAGGTAAAGAAGGTCAGGAAGAATACAGATGCAGGGCTCAGTGTGGTAAAGAAGTTAACCTTACCCAAGGGAGGTCTGGCCTTTGTCCTTGGCTTCTGGTAATCGCTAAGCCCTTGGAATGTTATTCCTAAGGGTGTTTTCATTTTCATTTGCCTGGAGTGTTGGGTCCTGCCAAATAGTTTAATAATGTTCTTTCAGGGTGGGAACTTTGGGTTCCATGGTATCAGCTCAACTTCCAGGGGCATTGGAGACTGAAATCAGTCATGTGAGCATACAACCCGTAAAGGAAAATTTAAAAAATATCAGGACCCCAAAATCCTTGTGTCAAAGGGAAGGTTAAAACTACAGCCTGAGTCATGCAACACCCTCTTCCAAATGAGTAGCTGTTACTAGCATTATGCATTAGCCAGACCACCAGGAAAGGTAAAAGGCCTCAGGTATCTCCGAGTGTGACTGCCTCCACAGATCATTCATAGGTAAATTATTTTTTGGCCTCTCCTGAACAAGGACATACCAATTGTAACTTTAGGTCTACAATCTAAGTCTTGCTCCTAAAACGAAAATCTGTTTGATTTCACACTGATAATGTCATTACAAGCTTATCTTCCCAGGTGTAGAAGAAAGACAAGAGGAGATCAGTCAGCTCTCTACCTATGCAGAGGAGTCTATGCAATTGATCCTTCCTTTACTCTTTTTTTTTCTTTTCAGACATTCACCTTTTCTTATGTAAAATGTAGATTTACCGGCCACTAACTAACATCTCACAAGAATGTAACCATTCACCTTACTGCCTACCTCTTCTTAGATGCCTTCCCCTCTTTAAGAAAATGTGTAAATACTAAACTTCCTGAAAACGTCTTTGGAAAAATGGCCCCAGACATGTCTGTGGTTTGAGTTTTTCCCAGATACGCCCTGAAGCTGGCTTAACAAACCTCGATTGATCGAGATCTTTGCTTTAGTCACTTGTTTCGGTTATCTAACTATATGTATGTGATAGAGCCCCAATACAAACTCTGGATACCACGCTCAAGGGAGTTTCCCTGGGTGGGAACACTGTGAATATTGTCTCACACTGATGCCAGGGAAATAACACTACCCATGGCTCCGTGGGAAGAGGACCGTGGAAACTCTGCATTTGGGCCTCCCCTGGCTTCTGCCTAAGGTGTCTCTTCTCTTGGCTGATTTTAATTGGTGCCCTTTCCATGTAATAAGACCTAACCATGAGAATAACAGCTTTCAGTGAGTTCTGTGAGTCCTGGTAGTGAATTTTTCACACCTTTGGTCTTGGGGAACCCCAAGACTTGCAATTGTTGTCAGACCTTAGGGTGGTCTTATGGACCGGGCTCCCTCTAACTTCATGGTTTCACAGAACCCTTTTGCTGGCTGCTTTATTCTCTGAGAATGTGTTGTTTTCTTCTCTTTTTGTTTGTGTAACAAGCCCCTGGAATGAGCCACTACCACACTGGGCTGGGCCAGCAGGAAATTGGATATGTGGGGCAAGCCCAGGAAAATGAAAATCAAGCAAGACCTGGGAATGGTGGTTTGTTGCTAACGAGGGGAGGGTCTGGACATGGCAGCCACAGAGCTCCCTGATCCTTGTCTCGGCTGTGCTGCTGATTTGCTGAATAACTTTGGGGAACAGAGGCTAAATCTCTCTTGGCCTCAGTTTGCACATCTGCAATATAAAGATACTGAATAATTACTTTATTGTTAGGCCCCTTAGGGCTTCAGATTTTCTGGGATTTCATAATCTGACAGCACGGAATGATTAATAACTCTCTGGAAGCTTATAATGAAAGGAAGAAGTTTATTTTTCCATTTCTGGATATTCTCGGTGGGCTGTGCAGCTTGATTGATCAGAGCACAGCACTAATGGTTATTGCTAGCACATATCCGAGCTCTACAGAGGGCGGTTCATGACACAATTTCTTCTGTTCTCCTGCCTTTCTTTCTTCTCTCCTTTCCAATGACTACTGTGTTCCACCTTTGTGTCAGCTGCTGCGCTAGCTAACAAGGATTACAAAGATGATTATGACAGATGCCTGCCCCTCTGCCCTCAAGCGGCTTGTAATGGGGTAGGGAATTGAGTCATGGAAGCAGCTAAACAGACTAAACAAAACAAAGGCTAACTAAATCAGAGTAGCAGTACAAGCAAAGATTGAAGGAGTAAACGAATTCGGGAGGTGTCAATGGTAGTGGCAGTAGAAAGGGCCTACGAGGAGGTTTTATTGGACTTGAAACATGAATTTCAACAGATAGAGACAGGTCAAAGGGTCTTTCCAAGAGTAGAAAATGGAAAGAAGAAAGGCACAGAGATTTGAAGTATAAATTGTGTTTGGGAAGTGGCCCATAGTGAGCAGGTGGGTTGTAGAGTGAGGTAGTGAGGTGGGGAGGTGGGGAGGTGGGGAGGTGATGGTGGGAACAGAAGAAATAATGAGAAGTAAGGCTGAAGACAGTAATCAGAGCCCAGACAGCCTTGTCTGTCAAGTCAAGGCATTTTAATCTTACTTGATAGCAATGAAGAGATTTTTGAAGGAGGAGGGATGTCTATGAAGCTATACTTTCTTCATTCTTATTTCTTGGAATCTGGGGTTCCTTGAATCACTGATGATAACAGTCATGTTAACAACAATAATATAAAATCCTATAGTGTGCAACTGTATTCTTCAAAGCACCATCACTTAAAAACAGTTTTTAACCCCAGATTTAAGTTAGCTAACTGTTAGGCACTATGCACGGTGATTTATATAAATAATATAATGTTGACAAAACCCACAGGAAGTTCACCTGTTCTTGTTCTACAGATGTGGAGAGTGCAGCTCAAAGAAGGTAAGGCATCTGCAGGGTCCCACAGCCACTGGCATCAGGACCAGGGCTCCACCTTGCTGATGAGACTCAAGTCTGTGTTTTCAACTTTCATACCTGCTACTTGCTATCTCATTTCACTGTTACCCTGAATGGAACAATATTTCTCTTCCTCAGATGAGGAACCTGAGGCAAATAAAGATTAAGTCATAAGTCCGAGGCTACCCAACCAGGAATTCACTGGCCTCCTAATGTGCTTCCCCTCCATCCCACCTGATGGGAGTTGTTAACAATGCATACTAGACACAGCAAGTACAGCTGCTGTATATGCTTAGGGCTGAATGAGATGCTGGGAAAAATCAATATTTTTCTGTTGTTGGACTGGATGACTGAGTACAAAAAGCGTTTTTCTTTTGCATGTGCACACTGCCCGCAAAGTAGCTTCTTTGAAATTGTCCTGCCGCTCTTCTAATAGCCCCTCTGGCTCCCTTGTATATTCTAGACACTCTCCAGGGTGTCTGTCCAGTTAGTCCCCCTCTTCTGAAAACTGCACCTTTCCAGCCCCCGCACCATGTTTCTATATATGACCCACCCCTGTGGACATGGTTAAATTTTAATGCATCCTCAAATCAGATAAGACAATTGAATTCTCTCCAGACCCAGAGTTGGAGGGGAGGCACTTTACTGGCAGAACGCTTGGGAAAAGGACCTTGAGCCTCTGCTGCTCAGGCCCCTGGAGCTGTCATGGTCCCTGTCCTTTCTGAGACCTGGTTCAGCCATTCTCTGGGTTCTCTGTAAGTCCCCATTAACCTTCCCATAATGCCTTCCTACCCCCTTTTCTCTAGTTTGATACAGAAACCATTTAACCAAGAAAATTGTTTTGATTATAGAATCTATGAGGAAGATGTAGAAACTGCTTTTTTATTCAATGGTAGTTTCTCTCATTATGATTTTCAGTTTATTTTAAATATTAAAAGCCTTAAACCCAGGAAGGCTACCAAGATGAGTCAGCCTTGTTTGCAGTTTGTGAGAAAAGATGTGGAATTAAAATGCTTCTGATGTGTTTAAGCTCAGAGCCACCATGTGGTCTTGACCCAATCTTCTGTCATAATGATCAGCCATGCTGTTCCTAGGCTAATCCTCTGCTGGTGAATTTGGTTCTGCATGGGGGATATTCTCTGGCAAGTGAACAGGTACCTGCTCCTAATGCCTTTGTTTAAGTGTTTGACTGGGAGTAAGGTTACATGAAGACAGTCTTTCACAGGCATGAGGCAATGGCTTTCTGAATTTGAACCCCTAATATCTGGATGTAGAATCTGGTCCAGTCGTCAGGTGAGTTGTGTGGAGGATGGGAGTTGTTTGGAGAATGGGAGTTTCATGGATTGAGTTCTCTGTTTTTGCTGGTTTTGGCCTGGGTGCCAGTGCAGTTGGTTAAGAGTAGGGGTACTGATGGAAAAATGTCTGTCTTTATGATAACCAGGGAACTCAGTCTGGGGACCATACTCACTGTAGAAAGAAGGGGGAAGATCAAGAAAGGTTACTCCAGGTTCTGTCAGCCCTCATCTTTGCTTGACCCTGAACTGTCTATGCATGGAGCAGACTCAAAGATGAACTAAAAACAAACAAATATTTGAACTAAGATGGGAGCCACTGCCCACCCAAAAACAGTTCAGTTCTAATCAAGTTAAGTGCCTGCTAAAAGAAAAAAACCTACAGTCTTTATAGGAAAATGTCAGGATCCAGCATCTCCATATTTAACCTTCATTATATCAAGGATGTTGAACAGATAAGACCCCCAAAATGTGACCAATTCTCAAAGGAAAAGACCATTAACTCAGGTCAATAAAAAAATGGCCCAGATGTTGGAATTAACGGCATGAAATTTAAAGGAAATATTATAAATACCCTCAATGATGTAATGGATAATGTGCTTACTTATAATGAATGAAAAGGTTAAAAATATAAGCAGAGATGGGGAAAAATGAAAAAGAACCAGATTAACCTTAGAGCCCCAAATAAAATATCTGAAATTTAAAAATTCACTGGATAGATTTAACAGGAGAATGGAAATGACAGAGGAATGAGTTAGTAAATCTGAAGATATGGCAATAAGATTATCTATTTTTGCTTTTGTTGGTTGTGCTTTTAAAGTCTTAACCCTAAAATTGTTGCCTGGACCAATGTCCTGAAGTGTTTTTCCTATGTTTTCTTCTAGCAGTTTTATAGTTTCAGGTCTTACATTTAAGTCTTTAATCTGTTTTAAGTAGATTTTTGAATATGGTGACAGATGGGAGTCTAGTTTCATTCTTCTGCATATGGATATGCAGTTTTCCAAGCTTGATTTATTGAAGAGGCTATGCTTTTCCCAGTGTAAGCTCTTGGCAACGTTGTCAAGTCAGTTGGTTGTAAATATGCTGATTTATTTCTGGGTTCTCTATTTTGTTCCATTGGTCTATGTGGTTGTTTTTATACCAATACCTGCTGTTTCAGTTACTATAGCTTTATAGTATATTTTGGAGTCAGATAGTGTGATGCCTCTGTGTTCATTTTGCTCAGAATTTCTTTGGCACTTGGGGCCTTCTGTGGTTTCATAAGACTTTTTGGATTTTTTTTTTTTTTCTATTTCTGTGAAGAATGCCATTGTTTTTGTTTTGTTTTCAGAGACAGAGTCTTGCTCTGTTGCCCATGCTACAGTGCAGTGGCACAATCATAACTCACTGCGTCCTTGAACTCCTGGGGCTCAAGTGATCCTCCTACCTCAGCCGCCCAAAGTTCTTAAGTTACAGATGTGAGCATCATTGGTATTTTAATAGGTATTGTATTAAATATGTAGATTGTTTTGGGTATTATGGACACTTTAACAATATTACTCCTTTTGATCCATGAACAGGGAATATCCTTTCATGTTTTTGTATCTGCTGTAATTTCTTTCAACTGTGTTTTGTAGTTTTCATTGCAGAGATTTTCACCTGCTTGGTTAAATTAACTTCTATGTCTTTTTTTATTGTGTATCTATTGCAAATGAGATTGCTTTCTTGATTTCTTTTTTAGTTGGTTTGTTATCAATGTATGATGTAAAGAATAGAGAGTGAATAAACAATGCCACAAGAAGCTGTTAGATAATATAAAAGTCTAATATATGTTATTGAAGTTCCAGAATGAAAGAAATGAGTCTAAAAAATATGTAAAGAAATAATGACACAAAACTTCCCAAATTTGACAAAAGATACAAATTACAGATTCAACATGTTCAATAAATCACAAGCAGAATAAATATAAAAATGGCCATAGGCATACAGATGTGCTAATGACCATAAAAAGCTAAGGAAAAAAGCAACTGAGAGGGGTCAGACAAAAATGACATATATATGTTTATTTATGTATATATATAT